>NW_007378056.1:85426-87553 GCF_000475195.1 Diaphorina citri | reverse complement strand
TGCACCTATCCAGGGGCTTCCAGAGGGGAGGGGGTCATCAGGCCTAGGTTCATCAAGGGGGCCTGAAACCATTTCTGTAGCAAGGGAAATTTCAGGCTGTTTAAGGTCCCCCAGTCAGCCTAGTTAGCTTAGTTGGTAGTGCGTCTGCCTTGTAAGCGCTAGGCCGCGGGTTCGATTCCCGCCCGGGGCGGATTTTATCCTGATGGGATAATGTTCGTTCTCGGAACGGCTGGCTTTCTCCTATCCTGTCTTCCTTCTCTCTTCGATTTCGGGACGATAAGACCATAGCAGTTGCAGTTCCCTCTGTCAAACCTCTTAAAAAAATGTTTTTAATGTGTCTTTTGCTTTTCAATCCAAAAAGACTTTTTCCATGTGTCAACCCTGTAAAAACAGCCATATCCTTTTTCCACTACTACCTACAGTACCTACCTACCTACCTAAACTGCCATTTTTTTTTCCAAGTTCTACTATGATATTTAATACTTTCCTGAGTAGTTACACTGGCTCGACCAGTGTTTCATATTTAACAAGGCAGTTGCGTGACGATTACTCGTTAAAATTAATTTGAAATACCTCCCAACATACAACTCGACTTACTAGGCCAGACATATGTACAAGTCTACAAAATACAAGGCTTGACTATTACTCGTTAAAATTAATTTGAAATACCTCCCAACATACAACTCGACTTACTAGGCCAGACATACAAGTCTACAAAATACAAGGCTTGACTTACAAGTCCATAATATACTAGGCTTGACATAATTACTCGTTAAAATTAATTTGAAATACCTCCCAACATACAACTCGACTTACTAGGCCAGACATACAAGTCTACAAAATACAAGGCTTAACATACAAGTCCATAATATACTAGGTTGACATACAAGTCCATAACAGGCACACAAGGCTTTCATTGCATTTTGTGACGAGGGTTAGGGAACTGTACAACCGTAGGTGTGCTTGTTGGATTTTTTGTAGAAAATGTTTGCTGCATCTGTTACGTTGATAACTATGGATATAACTGGCGTAGATAGTGCTGGCTTGGTAAAGAGGAGAGCGCGAGTTCAATCCCAGCCGACATCGTAAACAAGCTAAAGGAGAGAAGAAACAAACAAACACACAAAACCCCCAAAACTGGTCCCGAAGCATTCAAAGATTTGAAAAGGCTTTTGGTTCTAACACGAAAAAAAGTTTTTGAAAAAAAAATTATCTAGGTATTCTAAATAAATAAATAAATAGGTACATACCTATTATTTTACTTCCATTTTCCTCCTGCACACACCCGCGCTATTTATGCCAGGTGCCCTACATTGGGGTTTGGCCTCCTGGACTTAAGGTACTTCCCACTTGACCATATTAAATGACTGTCAGCAATTATACTCCATGGCGACCTGATTGCCTGAGTTTAGACTGTTTACAGTGTGCCTCTAGCAAATTTCAGCTCAACTGCTTTATGTATAAAAGTCTATAGCATTGATAGCATACATTGCTGTGTCCAAGTAATTTTTTGGTTTGGTTTTAAAAGATGAGTGTTTCACCGCCGTTTTTATTTCGTAGCGATGAAACAACTGCTACATTGGACGCTTGTGGTCTGTGTCGTAGCATGCCCATCCCGTAGTATGCCTCTCATCAGATGGGCGAGAAGAGACACAATACTTCCCATTTAGGTGCTGGCTCAACACGAGAACACCAGAAAGTAACCCGTTGAAATATTTGCAATCGAAAAACGAATACAAATTTTTGTCGATGGTGGGATTCGAACCCGGGACCTTCTGCATGGCAAGCAAGCGCGCTACCACTGGACCAACCGTGCCCCCTAAACTAGTGCCAAACTTGCCTGCAAGTCAACTAAGGAAGAGTTAAACAGTGTATTTTTCGCATATAAAACTAGTAAAACGAAGCAGGAAGAGACAGTTTAACCATGTTTTTTTTTCCCCATTTAATGGAGCGGTTGCATATGGGTAAAAATTATAAATAAATGGCCGATTCCTATGTTAAAAGTTGGGAAAAATCCAAATCTGACGTCAAAACTCCGAAAAAATAACTGTAAAAGGTCGAAAATTCAATTTTTATTTTCCGTTCTAATGAAAGAGTTCAAATATGTGTGACGTCAGACTTTACGCA
>NW_007378056.1:34492-85191 GCF_000475195.1 Diaphorina citri | reverse complement strand
GACAAGTGCCTATAACTACCTACTTCTATCGATAAATCGATATTTTTTTTTTTAAATAAAAAATATCGATTTATCGATGGAAGTAGGTAGTTATGAAAGAAAGAAGAAAGATCAACCATGAGAGCAATCCATCAAAAAAAGTAAACTTCGTTTCGTCAAATCCACTAATTTCTACAGACGAAATTTTGCTATCTCCACTAACATTTAAACAATAACGATCATGATTGGGAGTTTTGTCATCTCCACTAATTTGTACGGAATAATGATTAGTTTACATTGTACAGTGCAGTGTGGGCTTTGGCACATCCTCTATGCAAGAGAGAGAGAGAGAGAGAGAGAGAGAGAGAGAGGGAGAGAAATTTTGCATACTTGAAAAGTGAAAACCAAGTCATTTTGTCTCTTGAAAATTAATTTCTTTGGGTTGAAGTTTAAGTTTTGTATTGACATGAAAGGGCTACCGGAGAAGTAGATGGATTATGATTATGACGGGCGCCATCTTGTTTTTAGTAGATTATTATCGAAGCGCCCTTTCTGTTCTACAAACTACTAAAAGCTCGGCGTGAGACAAGTGCCTATAACTACCTACTTCTATCGATAAATCGATATTTTAAATAGAAAGAAAGAAGAAAGATCAACCATGAGAGCAATCCGTCAAAAAAAGTAAACTTCGTTTCGTCACATCCACTAATTTCTACAGACAGCTCTCTCTCTCTCTCTCTCTCTCTCTCTCTCTCTCTCTCTCTCTCTCATAATATTGTGGGTAATGGAAACTTTCAAACTTTGAAATTTAGTGGAGACGCCATCAAACCATATGTATACTGTTTAGCACTAGGTTCGTCCAAAGAACCAATCATTCATGATTTTAAAACTCCATCCGACAAGGACCAAGGACTCTTTTGTCTTCAAGAGCTCAAAAAACATCGATTGCTCAACTTTTACTTAAACTGTTTGAGATCTATTAAATCTCAATTATCTTCCCGCTCTCTCTCTCTCTCTCTCTCTCTCTCTCTCTCTCTCTCTCTCTCTCATAATATTGTGGGTAATGGAAACTTTCAAACTTTGAAAATTAGTGGAGCTGGAGACGCCATCAAACCGTATACTGTTTAGCACTAGGTTCGTCCAAATAACCAAACATTCATGATTTCAATACTCCATCCGACAAGGACCAAGGACTCTCTTATCTTCAAGAACTCAACACACATCGATTGCTCAACTTTAACTTAAACTGTTTGAGATCTATTAAATCTCAATTATCTTCCCACTTGAGTAGCAATGTAGGTACATAGCATACTTATATCTTGAGAAGCATACTTATCTCCAACCTACATGTGTCGATATTTACAGCGCGTTTAATCTTGACATCTCATTTTAATTTACCCTATCCAGGAGTTACGAAACGAAGGTAATAGAGGTACCTCTAATGGGTATAATAACCATTCAATCCGCCATCTTTAAGTTGAAATGTGTGTACCGCGTAGGACTCGCGAGCTCATTAGGAGGCTCGCAGGTTGTACCATTAATAACCATTCAATCCGCCATCTTTAAGTTGAAATGTGTGTACCGCGTAGGACTCGCGAGCTCATTAGGAGGCTCGCAGGTTGTACCTGCGGAGGCTCGCAGGTTGTACTTGTACTGCGGATGTTAGATCCCCCGCAGCCTAGGCTTCTGATTGGTGGGATCGGCAGCTGTTGCTGTACAACTGGTTTATAAATGAGGTTCCTTTATTTTACCGTCTGCTCAAGGGGTCTCTGTTGGATTTATAGACTCCGCTTGGCGTAAAAAGTGAGCATTGTGGAGTCGTAGATTTGTATAAGTTGAAAGCTTTTAGAGCCGTTTGCCCGTACACCCCATAATTTGTCAAAATACATGAGACCTTGGTTAGACTGGTGGGGTAAAGGGACTTTTCATAGTCCTATCCCAGCAGGATAAACAAGGTATATTCTATTCTATTCTACACCTAAGCCTCAATGCTGTGGGGTAAAGGGACTTTTCAGTCCTATCCCAGCAGGATAAACAAGGTATATTCTATTCTATTCTACACCTAAGCCTCAATGTGGACTTTTTGTGGAGTCTCTCGGGACACCAGATCCTAACATACCGAACTCTCCTCTCTGTTTCAGCAGCTTTCCCGATCACGCGTAAAAAAAAAAAAAAAAAAAAAAAAAAAAAAAAAAAAAAAAACGTAGCGGCGTAGAACTAGAATATGTTTATAAATAAGGAATTAAAATAAAATATTTATCCTGATAATATTGATCGATTATAAATAAAAATAAATACCTATCTACCTAAATAAAATAGTTTCCAATCAAAAGTAGGTTATTATTGGTAGATACTTAAAGTTGGTATCAGTTATTTGAAACCCATTAAATTTAAATAATATTTCATTTAATTCAAGATCCATTTCAACTTAAAATTTCCATCAAAATATTGTCCTACCGCCCTCAGTTATAAAAACTTAAATTTCCGGAACCTACTTACTTTTAAGTCTTTTTTGGTACCGAACCAGAAAAAAAAAAAAAAACTTTCAAACAGACCGCTTGGTCGGTGGTTTTTTAAAGTCAAATGATATTGATCACGCGTCGAATCGGACACCCGTACCAAAACCGGACGCCGCCCAAGCGGAAAAAGCCGCGGACCTCGTTCACACGATTGCAGATCGCTGAGCTGGAGAAGCGGTTTCATAAGCAGAAATATTTGGCGTCGGCGGAGCGCGCCGCGCTCGCGAAGCCTCGTTCACACGATTGCAGATCGCTGAGCTGGAGAAGCGGTTTCATAAGCAGAAATATTTGGCGTCGGCGGAGCGCGCCGCGCTCGCCAAGAGTCTGAAGATGACCGACGCTCAGGTCAAAACGTGGTTCCAGAACAGGCGGACCAAATGGAGGTGAGTGTTTGTTTTGTTTTGAAACCTTCTTTTCAGGCCCTTTTCCTTTGAAGGTGTGTCCAAATCCAAACATATAGTCGTCCGGCCGTTGATCGACAAGGTAAATCTATATGTTATCGAGGCAGTGTGGACGGTTCTGTCGGCATTGATCGATGTCAATCGATGGCCGGTCGACCAAGATTTTTCTAACAATCAGATTGACCGATAGATAATTTGCACAGTTTTGCGGGGTACTCACAGAACAAAAATTTTACACAGTCTTACGTCCACTACACACGTACGATTTTTCTTACGATCAGACCATAAGGTTTAGAATTTCATAGCCGTCCACAGAGCAGTCGATCGACGGCCGGTCGACTATGTGTGGACACACCTTTACATTACAGTTCTGTTGATCGCCTTCTCAGGTATTTAATTTTCTATTATCTAGTTTCTATGTAGCACAAATTACAACACAGTCTTACGTCCACTACACACGTACGATTTTTCTTACGATCAGACCATAAGGTTTAGAATTTCATAGCCGTCCACAGAGCAGTCTATCGACGGCCGGTCGACTACGTGTGGACACACCTTTACGTTACAGTTTTGTTGATCGCCTTGCCAGGTATTTAATTCATTCTATTATCTAGTTTCTATCTAGCACAAATTACATTTTTTACTGAAGATACCAAGATAGTTTGCAGAAGGAACATCGTCCTGATTTGTACCTTGTCACGAATTAATTACCTCATTCTGTGAGCTATTATTTTGTACAATTAACAAACCAATTACTTACCAACCCATCTTTTCTACTTACCAATTACTTACCTACCTAATCTACATAGTTTATAAAGTCATGATGGCCAATTGTACTTGTAAATACCCAAACCAATTACTTACCAACCCATCTTTTCTACTTACCAATTACTTACCTACCTAATCTACATAGTTTATAAAGTCATGATGGCCAATATATACCTTAATGCATTGTCGATGCGATCTAGTAACTTTCATCAACCTTATTTATTTATTTAATTATGTATTTATTTTATTTACTTGACCAAACAATATTTACCTATTTATTTACTTCATTCCTACCTACTTACCGGACCTACCTAACCTAGCCTAACGTTAAGTACCTACCAGTGACTTACCTTCCTGTCCAACTTACCTACCATTCTGATTTACCTAACTATCAAGGATATATTATGTAGGTATTTATACCTACTAATTTGCATGCAAATCTCACGCTCGACTTCATTCCTACCTACTTACCGGACCTACCTAACCTAGCCTAACGTAAAGTACCTACCAGTGACTTACCTTCCTGTCCAACTTACCTACCATTCTGATTTACTTAACTATCAAGGATTTATGTAGGTATTGTACCTACTAATTTGCATGCAAATCTCACGCTCGGCTACCAAACCGTAACTTTGGGGAGGTGTCTGGTGTTAGAATGAGACTGAAAAGTCCCTTTACCCCAGCTAGGTCATGCTAGGTATACCTTATTTACATTTGGGTTTATAGTCTCATGGCAGTATTTGTTTTAACCTCGGAGAATGAGACTGAAAAGTCCCTTTTCAACAGCCTTTGGGGAGGTGTCTGGTGTTAGAATGAGACTGAAAAGTCCCTTTACCCCAGCTAGGTCATGCTAGGTATACCTTATTTACATTTGGTTTTATAGTCTCATTGCAGTATTTGTTTTAACCCCGGAGAATGAGACTGAAAAGTCCCTTTACAACAGTAGTTTTCAAGGTATTATTTGTTTACAGTTGGGTTTGTAGTGTTATGTTGAAGTATTTGTCAACCTCTGAGAATACTCGGAGACTGTTCGGGCATAGTCTTCGAGAATGGTCAGAAAAGAAACACTTTGACATGAAATTGGTTAATCCAGCTAATACTTAGTTCTTGTTTCTTATTTGAGGTAGGTACCACTTGTGAACTGCACAGTGTAGGTATGTACCTACTTTCATCAAATCCATTAGATACTTCATCACAGGTCACACTGATGTTCCATGGTTAAAAACAATGAAATGACTTCAATCTAAAGCCCCGTGCACATAGATAGCTGCTTTACATATCATAACTATCAGGTCGATAATAATACACTTTATAGAATCCGTGCAGGGCCGTTTACCAGGGGGGCCTCGTTTGGTCCTTTTTGGCCCCAGGCTTCTCAAATAGGCCCTTTGCAAGGTTTTCCCCTGGAAATACTTAAAATACAAGTACCTGAGTTGTATTGACCCTATGTAATATAGCAAAAAGTAAGCAGTATTCTATTCTAGAAGGGGAATAAAAATGTTGCCAGCCTAGGTAGCTTGGAGCGCAGCGCGCCAGCTTGTAAGCGCTAGATCGCGATTTCCGGCTGATGTGAACTTCATCCTAAACAGATAAGGCTCGTTCTCGGAACGGCTGGCTTTCTCCTCTCCTATCCTCCTTCTCTCTTCGATTGCGGGACGACAGGACCTTTGCTGTTACAGTTCCCTTTGTCAAACCTCTTTAAAAACAAAAATAATAAAAAAGTTACCTGGAGGGGATAGCCCTTCGTTGGGCTTTATTCATCCTAAACAGATAAGGCTCGTTCTCGGAACGGCTGGCTTTCTCCTATCCTATCCTCCTTTTCTCTTCGATTTCGGGACGACAAGACCTTCGCTGTTACAGTTCCCTCTGTTAAACCTCTTTAAAAACAAAAAATAATAAAAAAGTTACCTGGAGGGGCTAGCCCTTCGTTGGGCTTTAAAAGGCCCTGAATTTTGTATATCACTACTATATGTATATCTGTTTAATAAAGATATAGTTTTCAGGTATAATTACGGTCTCATGAATCCCTATGATGCGGTTTTAAACGATGAACTTTAAAGTTGGATGTTTCCTCAAATCTTTATCTTTAGTAGGAAGCATTTATCCTTTATCCTTACTCGAATTTTGGTTAGTACTGTTAATTCTTTAAGAAAGATCAAAAAAAAAAAAAAAAAAAAAAAAAAACATTAAAGTCAAAATATTAAAAGCATCCTCAAACATCGGTCGCACGGACAAACGGACCGACAAACACACGTTTGGTGAAGTACAAATTTAATCAATCGATAATTAATCAATAAAACCGGTTGAGAGGAAACCGTCGGTTGCAACGTTTGGCGGCTCAACGGGATTTTTTTTTTTTTAAATAGAATGTAGATCGGAAGTCCTGTCATTTTTTTTTTTTTTTTTATATTTATTGGGATGTACTTCGAAGGCATTCATTAGTCAATAAATAAAATACGAAAGGGGTTTTTTTTTTTTTAAAAAAAATTTCCTGTCTTTTTTTTTTTTTTTTTTTTTTTTTTGAGATGTACTGCCATTCATAGAATACATACAAAAATATGTATTCCGTGCTAAATGGGGGCAAAATTGTTGGCAAATTTATTATAATATTTCACCTCCGTGGCCGAGTGGGTATCACACTAAGCCTGGAGGTCCCGGGTTCGATTCCCGGCGGGGTCGAAGTTTTTTCGGCTCTATGCTTGGAGTTCAGGATGCACTCAGCCTCTTCAGAACAATTAAGTAGCTACTTTAATCGAGTTGTGAACAATGGTGGCATTACCAATGTAAAAAGATTCTTGATAGATGGAAAGTGATTGCAAACAAAGCACTTCCATAGTAATGCTGTCATACTCACTAAAGTTGTGAAAAAGATCTCTGCTTTTCCACAAAGGTTCATGATTTTATTATTATTTTAGTGGATGTGACACATTTCAACCAACCGATCTCGTTCACACCCGACACAAGCCAACTCCTGTCGCTTTTGTTCAGGTGTTGAGGTTCGATTCCCGACCACACCGCGGTATTCAATCAAACAAATACATTCGAACTTTGAGTGAACATAATTTTTACATTAATTTTTCATCGCATTGTGAACGTTCATAAAAAATTACCTACCTAGGTATATGACATATTATGAGGAATTATTGAACATTTCGAACAAATATTGGTGATACTTTCTTACAGGGACTTACGTACTTATATCAATATTGTACCTAAGGCCTAAGGTGTATGTTGGTCTAAAAGTGATTTGGTTAGCTGTCCTAATGTAGCAGTAAGTTTTAGGTCGGTATCATTGCTACGAAATAAAAGTTCCGGTAAAACAGCCATTTACCAATGTAAAAAGATTCTTGATAGATGGAAAGTGATTGCAAACAAAGCACTTCCATAGTAATGCTGTCATACTCACTAAAGTTGTGAAAAAGATCTCTGCTTTTCCACAAAGGTTCATGATTTTATTATTATTTTAGTGGATGTGACACATTTCAACCAACCGATCTCGTTCACACCCGACACAAGCCAACTCCTGTCGCTTTTGTTCAGGTGTTGAGGTTCGATTCCCGACCACACCGCGGTATTCAATCAAACAAATACATTCGAACTTTGAGTGAACATAATTTTTACATTAATTTTTCATCGCATTGTGAACGTTCATAAAAAATTACCTACCTAGGTATATGACATATTATGAGGAATTATTGAACATTTCGAACAAATATTGGTGATACTTTCTTACAGGGACTTACGTACTTATATCAATATTGTACCTAAGGCCTAAGGTGTATGTTGGTCTAAAAGTGATTTGGTTAGCTGTCCTAATGTAGCAGTAAGTTTTAGGTCGGTATCATTGCTACGAAATAAAAGTTCCGGTAAAACAGCCATTTAAAAAAAAAAAAAAACTATAAATTTTTTGAACATTTATTTAAATGTTCCTATTTATCTACCTTGTTTAAGATATTGATAATTATTTAGAATAATATTTTGCAGTGCTGGACGTCATGACATAATTCCATGTTCCCAGTGGCTCTGCAATAATAATTATATCTAAAAGCTACTACTTTTCGGTCTTTCTTTGTGGTTAGTTATTCCAACAGCCTTTTCACTAGGTCAACCAGCCAAGTGTTACCTAAACTTGATACCTCTTAAGAGTTGTAATTATTACTTACCACAAAGTTATGTGCAATTAATGTGCCATTTAAAAGACTCAGTCAGACTAAACAGAGAGAGAGAGAGAGAGAGAGAGAGAGAAAAAAACGTAGCTGCGTAGAACTAGAATATGTTTATAAATAAGGAATTAAAATAAAATATTTATCCTGATAATATTGATCGATTATAAATAAAAATAAATACCTATCTACCTAAATAAAATAGTTTCCAATCAAAAGTAGGTTTTTATGGGTATAGATACTTAGAGTTGGTATCAGTTATTTGAAACCCATTAAATTTAAATAATATTTCATTTAATTCAAGATCCATTTCGACTTAAAATTGCCATCAAAATATTGTCCTACCGCCCTCAGTTATAAAAACTCAAATTTCCGGAACCTACTTACTTTTAAGTCTTTTTTGGTACCGAACCAGAAAAAAAAACTTTCAAACAGACCGCTTGGTCGGTGGTTTTAATAAAAGAGTCAAATGATATTATTAACAGTTTAAAACTTAGATCACACTTGTAGTTTTGAGCGGTTCTTGGTAACTTTTTGTGAGAAAGTGAGGTCCTAGCACAATACTCACTTGGGTACTCACATTTTTCCAGACTCACCAGCCTAGTTAGCTTGGAGGGTAGCTCGTCTGCCTTGTAAGCGCTAGCTCACGGGCTCGATTCCCACCCGGGGCAAAATTTAAATCTCCTTGGAAGTTTTTTGTGTGCCTCATTTGTTTAAAAGTACCGAAATTAATGAGCTTTATCCAAACATTTAGCCCCCTTAAAATCTAACACCGCTCCCTCTCTCAGAGGACTTCGAGGGAGCAATCGTATCAATTGGACTCCGCTGGTCACTACTTAAATATTTTTTACACTCACAAAAAAAAAGGTATAGAATTGAAAAACCATTAACATGTGTACAAGATATATGCATTAAACACCAATTAACCCGACACTGGGTCGTTCATCTCTTTTGAAATATGCCCCATGGATAGATTGGGGGCCTGTTCCAATTGGAATTGACACTAATAAATGAAATAGGTACCTACCCACCCAATAGACCTAAAGACGTAAATGAAGAAAAAGGCCTATAGTAAATGTAAGGAATGACGAAAAAGAATCAGAATCAGAAGAAGGAGAAGGAAAAGGAAGGAAGGAAGGAAGGAAGGAAGGAAGGAAGAAGAAGAAGAAGTAGAGGAAGAAAAAGTTGCAATAAAAATAAGGAATAATACTTAGTAGAGAAGCTGTATTTGTAACTTTGTGGGTAGGAGGTACCCACCTATAAACAAGTTCAAAAATAAGGAAAGTAAAAAAATCTATTGTTGAACCTACCCCAAAGTAAGTAAATAGGTAGGTACCTCAGGCATTCTCTCTCATTTAACCTTGTTTTCTATTCCTTCCCCCTTAAAATCAATATGCTTCGTCCCCCCTACCGCTCTTCTACGAATCTACCCAAAACAGTTCTAATCATCGAGTATCTATCTATTTTTCTACACGTGGGGGGCAGGTGCCGAATTCGGGACCCACCTGTCCGATTTTCGTGAACCGGACCCCATTCTAGGGACAGTCGGGGACAGATTGCCTCACTTCCCGTCAGCTAAAGATTGTCTGATAGGATTGTTCTCTAGTTAGAGATCTGGTCTTGTTTGAGGGATTTGGATCTCTTTTGGTTTACAAAATAATAGAGGCCTATTTGGATCTCTATGTCATTGTATCTCTTGAGGTTTACAAAATAATGTACAGGTTAGGTAATTGTACTTTTTTTTATCTTTATGGGTCTGTTTTAGAGATCTAATGCCATTACGAGTAGGTACCTAGGTACCAGTAGTATGTCCTTAATAAACCTAATAAATATTATGAACTACCTCGCGAGGGTACTTAGTAGGGACGTTATAGCTATGAAAGGGGTTTTGTGTGTGTTAGGGGGCGGCTGAGGTATTGGGGTTCTGAGGTTCGACCTGGCTGGAGAATTTGTGAAGACATCAAGAAATGGAAAACAAGGTTAAATGACAGAATTTCTGATGACCGATTTTTTGCCCTTAAATTCTTAAATAATAGAAGAGATTGTTCTTCTTTTTTAGGCGAGATGTGAGATTTGAGATTTCTACTTTAAAATTTTTATAACACCTCTTTTCAGAAAATATTTAATTAATTCCAATTTTAACTTGTAAATTACATAGCTACCAAATTAGTTGTGCAATAAACTGAGAAAGAGGATCCCTACGGGGCCTTCAAAGGCCTGATTGAGCCAAAAATCAACTGAATATGTATTTAAGAACTTAATTCCTATTTATGGTTGTATTTCCAGTTTATTATTATTTCCAGTCTCCCCCAAGTAGACATTAAATTCAAGAGCCGCACTTCTGATAAACAATTTCAATATAAATTAGATAGCAATAAAATATAAATCGTTTAATTCCTTCTCTTTATTTATTTATACTTATCTACTATTAATTGATTTCAATTTACATATCTTTAATTCCTGTAGTCTATAGTCTTTTTTTTAAACCGATGTTTTTCAACTTTGCTTTTATCTTCGACCGCCAATTCTTTTGTAAAAGATAAACTTCTTAAAAACCTTTTAAAATTTTTAAAATTATTTTGAACTTTTTTTCCTTCGTCGTCCTCGTTTTTAATGGTAAAAGTTTTCAACAAGGAGAGCATAGCATGGTCGGTATAAGATAACGAATGCTTTTATCTTCGACCGCCAATTCTTTTGTAAAAGATAAACTTCTTAAAAACCTTTTAAAATTTTTAAAATTATTTTGAACTTTTTTCTCCGTCGTCCTCATTTTAATGGTAAAAGTTTTCAACAAGGAGAGCATAGCATGGTCGGTAAGATAACGATTATTTATGCGGAGGGAAATGTGAAGTATTACTCAATAGAGTGGCCTTATCTAATGTTTCTTTTAAAACATTCGATTAATTATAAGCATTGTCGGTTCAAATGGTCCGAGCTGCTGATCTCGTGGCTTTACAATCGTCGGGATGATGGATCGAATGCGGTGGTTGTCAAGAAATTTCGAAGAGTTCTTTAAAGCTTTTCCTATTTTCCTTTCTCTCGCTTCTCTTTTTCTTTTGTCCCAATGATATTATTAACAGTTTAAAACTTAGATCACACTTGTAGTTTTGAGCGGTTCTTGGTAACTTTTTTTGTGAGAAAGTGGGCTCCTAGCACAATACTCACTTGGGTACTCACATTTTTCCAGACTCACCAGCCTAGTTAGCTTGGAGGGTAGCTCGTCTGTCTTGTATTCTTTTAAAACATTCGATTAATTATAAGCATTGTCGGTTCAAATGGTCCGAGCTGCTGATCTCGTGGCTTTACAATCGTCGGGATGACGATTCGAATGCGGTGATTGACAAGAAATTTCGAAGTGTTCTTTAAAGCTTTTCCTTTTTTTCCTTTCTCTCGCTTCTCTTTTTCTTTTGTCCATATTTTATCGACTTTTATTGGTACTCTCTTTGAGAGTTTCTCTTCTTTTTCTACTTCTCCTTCTTCTACTTTTCCATTCTCTCTACCCTTTTTCTCCTCCAAGTTCTCCATCTCCTTTCAAACGTTCTCTTACTTTTTTCTTCTCCTTCTAGCTCCCTCCTTTCTTTGTCTTCCATTTCTCGTCCTTCCCTTCCTCTCGATTCTCTCTCCTTTTTATCTTCAAATCCCTTTCCCTCTCCCTTTTTATCCTTCTTTCTCCTTTTTCCTCTTTTCGTCTCATCCAAGTGCCCTGTCTTCTTTCTCCTCCTTATTATCCTCCTCTCCTCCTCTCTTTTGTCAATATTTTATCGACTTTTATTGGTACTCTCTTTGAGAGTTTCTCTTCTTTTTCTACTTCTCCTTCTTCTACTTTTCCATTCTCTCTACCCTTTTTCTCCTCCAAGTTCTCCATCTCCTTTCAAACGTTCTCTTACTTTTTTCTTCTCCTTCTAGCTCCCTCCTTTCTTTGTCTTCCATTTCTCGTCCTTCCCTTCCTCTCGATTCTCTCTCCTTTTTATCTTCAAATCCATTTCCCTCTCCCTTTTTATCCTTCTTTCTCCTTTTTCCTCCTTTCGTCTCATCGAAGTGCCCTGCCTTCTTTCTCCTCCTTATTATCCTTACTTTTTTCTTCTCCTTCTAGCTCCCTCCTTTCTTTGTCTTCCATTTCTCGTCCTTCCCTTCCTCTCGATTCTCTCTCCTTTTTATGTCTTCAAATCCCTTTCCCTCTCCCTTTTTATCCTTCTTTCTCCTTTTTTCGTCTCATCCAAGTGCCCTGCCTTCTTTCTCCTCCTTATTCTCCTCCTTATTATCCTCCTCCTTCTTCTTCTTCTCCTTCATCTCCTCCTTCTCTCTCATCGAGTCCTTCTTCTGTGTCTCCTTCATCTTTTCCACCTCCTCTTCTATCACCTCTGTTCAGTTTTGATCTCCTCCTTCTTATTCTTCTTCTCCATCTCCTCCTTCGCATTCATAAAATGATATTATTAACAGTTTAAAACTTAGATCACACTTGTAGTTTTGAGCGGTTCTTGGTAACTTTTTTTGTGAGAAAGTGGGCTCCAAGCACAATACTCACTTGGGTACTCACATTTTTCCAGACTCACCAGATTAGTTAGCTTGGAGGGTAGCTCGTCTGCCTTGTTAGCGCTAGCTCACGGGCTCGATTCCCGCTTGGAGCGAACTTTATCCTAAACGATCTGAACAGAGAAAGATCGTTCTCGGAACAGCTGGCTTTCCCCTATTCTGTCCTCCTTCTCTCTTCGATTTCGGGACGATGAGATCTCCGTTGTTACGGTTCCCTCTATCAGGTCTCCTTTTTTTAAGTAGGTAGGTATATTTCCCCAAATGAGATTTTGAAATGCCTTCTAACCTTCGTAGCTGTGTAGGGCGGCCAGCAGTGTGGAACATTCTACCGTTTCGGTTTGCCCTCAAAGTTTCCCCACTTAAAATCCTCAAAATTTTCCCCCTCAAAAGATTCTAAGGGGGGATTGAGGGAAGCCCCCTTAAGAGAGAGAGAGAGAGAGAGAGAGAGAGAGAGAGAGAGAGAGAGAAGGAGGAGGACTATTAACAGAAAGGTATTGGGACAAAAATTGATTGAGAAAATGCCACCTACGACCAAAATCATTCGCCTTGTAAGTTGAAATAAATGAACATGTAGAGGTTAATAGAAAGTAAAAAATGAAGAGACGAGAAAATTTAATTATGTGGAAAAACAATTATCTCTTTCAGGAATATTGCGTTTTGTTTATATTTTTGACTAAAGTTTCGAGGGGGGCGTGTGATATCTTAACTTTGTGATAAATTTAACGATCATTTAATATTCATTTAATGTTGCTCTACGAAAAATGCGTAATAACGGAGTTTGTGCGTGAAAGGCTGTCGATTTTTTTTTCTTTCCAATTTTTTTGCTTTTTTCCTTTGTTACTGTGGTCAAACTACATTGAAAACATATATATATATAATCAAGAGATAGGTAGGTAATAGGTAGATATCTAATAGCTCTGTACAGGTTGATTAGGAAGTTGCTATAATGATGGTGCCTTAAAAAAGTGCTTTAATGAACTTCTGGTTTCTGGTTTAATGGGGCTTCCCATTTTTCATTATTATGGTCAAGCAATCAAGCAACATCCGATTAAAACACTACTTGGTATCAGCATTATATCCTTCCATCATTGGTACTTATTAGGTACTTATTATTGGTTCCATTCTGATTGAAGCACTACCTATGTTTGATATCAGTATGGTCTTTTGCCACCATAGATGCTCAGTATGGTCTTTTGCCACCATAGATCTAGTTACTTATTATTTATTTATTGGTCCAATTGGTTCACTATAATAGCTAGCTGAATATGGGCAATGGTTGTTTTAGTTTCAAATTTTGAATCTCATTCCAATCTACATAATTATAAGCTCAATAATTGTTTGGGTCCAATTGTATGTTAGATTGTTTTAAACCAAGCTACCTCATTATTGGTATGTACGGTATACCATTTTACACCAAGAACACACAAGTCTGTAATGGGATACCAAGGATACCTATCTTGTTCCTACTCATAAAACAAACATCAACCAAATGGGAACAGGCAAATAGTTAGTACCAAATTATTATATAAGTATCATTAGATTTTTTTTTTATTATTATTTTTTTAGAGGCTTAATAGGGGGAACTGTAACTGGTAAGGTCTTATCGTCCGAAATCGAAGATAGAAGGAAGACAGGATAGGAGAAAGCCAGCCGTTCCGAGAACGAACCTTATACCGTCAGGATAAAATGCGCCCCTGGCGGGAATCGAACCCCTAGTGCTTACAAGGCCGACGCTCTACCAACCAAGCTAACTAGGCTGACCATTAGATATTTTTGTTGTTGACTCAAAAAATAAGAATCTATTATCTGGAAGAGTTTGAGGAAGCACTGGTGTAATTTCAAATGGTTATTAGACATCTATTACAATTACATCTCCCATGTAATGTAGCATTACACTCCAGTCCAATGCTATATTAGTCCGATACCCAGAGGCGGAGCCCAAGTATGTTCAGATGATGGACTTGAGGTCCAAATTTATCCAAGTATTTTCAGGTGATGGACTTGATTTCCAAATCTTATCCAAAGTATAAAAACTCGTATAGATCCATACAAAGGTACTTCGAAGGAGGACAAAATAACTTTTTTTATAATTGGTTTGATAGAAGGGACTGTAGCTGCTAAGGACTGTATTGTTCCGAAATCCAAGAGAGATGAAAGACAGGATAGTAGACGAAAAGTTTCGATTCCCGTTTTCTAGTGAAGAATTTCTTTTTAAGCCAGATAGCCAGCCTAAGCCTAGTTAGCTTGGAAAGTACCGCTACTGCCTCGTAAGCGCTAGGCCGCGGATTCGATTCCCGCCCGAGGTGAACTTTATTCTAAACAGACAATGTTCGTTCTCGGATCGGCTGGCTTTCTCCTAACCTGTCCTCCTTCTTTGATTTGGGGGGGATAAGACCACCATTCTTACAGTTCCCTCTGTCAAATCTTCGGAAATGAACTCCAAACCACCGGAGTTTATAAGATTAGTATAATCTCACTAGGATACGGATGCTGCTTCCTTTAAGTCTATTCAGTATCAGTTTTTTTTTTTTACCTAAAAGCCTCCCTCTAAAAAGCGCTCCTTCTGTTACCCCCTGTACAACTCCGCCACTGGGTCATCCTGTATAATGAACGGCCATTTTATTTCCATGATCGTACTACGTGCTCGATGGTAATGGCTTAGAAGAAAAATAAAAACTTGCAAATTACGAGGTACGGAATTACGGATTCGTATTTTCGTATAATTCTTCGTACTTCGTAGACTTTCCGCAGCCATTTTCCTAAAGCAATGGTGGTTTTTTAATGACCTCCTGTTATTAGGTAAGTACTAAAATATGTATAGGGACTTCAATAATACATAGGTGGTGAAATACATATACATCTTAGGTATTACCTTGCCTCGGTGGTGTAGTGGTCAAGGCGCTCGCCTGGTAAACAGGAGGGCGTGGGTTCAATCCCAGATAGTTCCAATCTCGCCTCCTTTTTCAGAGGGCGTACTGGCGTACATTTTTTCCAGAGCCTTTTATACTTTCAAACTATTACCATTTTCCAATGATATCTCTTCTCCTGTACCTTCCTTTTTGAAGGGGTTGGGCCTTTGGGAATAGCAAAAATGGATATTGGACTTCTAGTGATACTTGTGGGTACCTACGTGTTCAATATGTCATTCAACTATTAATAACGGGACTCATCTTTTTGGTGTAAAGGCCGGCCACTCACGCGCACACACTGAAGTCTGACAGACCGTCATGCACGTTCAGACGGTCTGACAGACAATCGGAGAGTGAGTGGCTGGCCCAATAGTAGGTATATTTATTTAATTTAATTTTTATAAATTGAAATTATAATTCAAAGTGAAAAGCAAAACGCCCGAGCTTATCGTCTTTCTGAATTATTGAACCAATGAAAAACTACACTTCTTAATCAATTATTGAAAGCCCAATGAAAAATAACTGCACCAGTAAAATAATTTTAATGAGAGGGGAGAAAAACGCGAGAAAAATGAAAATGATTGGCACATGCACGGTAGGAAATAACATCAAAGAATAGGTATTATAATAATATTCTATATCAAAACCTTGTACATAATATTAGGTATATGTACCTAATTGTGGGACGAGCTAAGTCACCGGTTCGATTTTCGCCCGGGCTGAACTTTACAGATAAGGTTCGTTCTCGGAACGGCTGGCTTTCTTCTATCCTCTTTTTCTCTTTGGGACAGCAAGACCTCCGTTTTAACAGTTCCCTCTATTAAACCTCTTGGAAAAAAGCTAATTATAAAGTTAAAAATTTAAAATCCTAGGTAGGTACACTTTTTTTCGACATCCAGTATGAATTCTCTATTTCATTCTAATTACAAAATTTATAATAAGCTCATCACCGGTGTCACTAAATGAATATATTAACAAAATAAAGCCCCCAATGTCATTACTGATATTATCAACTTCCACTGAAAAGTGGACTTAGCCCGTATTATTGATATGAGTGGAATAATTGTTGGATATAATTTAATAAATTCTGGGTAACAGATATGTTTCATCGAATAATGTGGTATTAAAATTATCTAGTTTTTAATTTTCAACGATAATTTTGAAATTTTCACATTTTATTTCATGTTTTATAATTTTTGGCTGTCAGAGGACTTATTATGTTGATAATGTTCTAATTATGTTTAACACTAATGTTTTGTTCTAATACTATATTAAAACTATAGACACTCAACCCTGTAACTTGTAAACGCCCAAGCATTATCTCAATTAGATTTCTTCAACACTTTCAACTAAAACTTGAAATTCCACTCTCGAAAAAATCCCGAATTCCTAATTAAATTAAACCTAACGGATATTCAAACAAATGATTACCCATCAAATACCATAAGAAATATGTACTAAAATAAATGAAATATCTACGTAATAGTTCAAATTTAATATTGAATGCAATTCCATAGTAGGTTTTGTTTAATCAAATAAATATGTAGTAGAAAGTACATAATTATAGGCATTGACTCACATGTCCAGGTATTTTGTTCACTATTGAAGATTTCAAATTCAATTACCCACCTTACTCCCTGCCGACAAAAAGGGAGCCCACACCAAATTTAAAGTTATTTTTATAAAAACTAATAACAGAAAGATAGTAGATATCCGACCCAGTAGGTACTTTTTTTCTTCTAATCTAGTCCAGACAGCGACCTAAGTGAGTAGCGACCAGTGGCGAAATGAGGAGCAAAAATCAAATAATGTTGTAGCCAAATGGTTTGCAGAAAAGTCTTTTATTTTTTTTTGATAGTAATGATCACAGAAAATTTTCTGTGACCAAATAACAAAAAGAAAAAAATCATATTCATATTTAAAAGCTGTGAGGAAGTAGAAAACACGACAAAGAAAAGCTTATTTCAACATTTTGGAATGGAAAAATAAAGGGGAACAGAAGGTTTGAATTATTCATATCGGCAACACTGCATTGTCACGTGATGCTTTTAACCTGTCACTGGTTAGTGTCGTGTCAACAATCATTTGTGACGTCACGGAAATTGAACGGAGTGTTTTTACCCCCGAAAGATGAAAGATGCAAGGGTTAAACCTCTGAAAATAAGGGTAAAGGAACTTGAATAAAAAGTGCTTTTTACATCGAAATATGTACCAAGAAAGTTCTTACTGACTTTATATGTACAACTCTTTCAATACTTTCTGTATAATCCGAAAGACCATACCGAAAGTCACAGAAAAGTCTCTTAAGGAAGCAGCGGAAGCCAGTTTGCGAAATAGTTACTGTCAGTTGACACTTAATCTAAGATAAATATCATTGTTTATTAAAATTATTATTATTATTATTTTAGTTATTACCATTAACGTTTTCTTTTCTTTTTTTCGCAGGCGACAAACGGCCGAAGAACGTGAGGAATGACAGAGTCCACAACCAAATAAATAAACGCGGATGTAGTGGCGTGACAAAACTTCTGATAATTCCATCCATGATAATGATACCTATTACCTACCTATAATCTGGCATAAATATGGTCCCAATGATACCTGTAATGTGGGCCTAATCTGGTCTCATCTTCTTGGAGACCCCAAATCCATAAAAGTTCTCACAATTATACGAATCCATAGGAAGTGCCCTAGACAGAAGGAATAGACACACAGAATGATCTGTGACTTCTTGTCTGCTCTATTAGTGGACGTTAGTGGGATTTAGTGTCTCAATGGTGTCATTACAATCATGGCATGGATCCTAGGGTAGCTATTCGCTATCGCTACTGGATGCTGTGTTGTTGAAAATTACAATCAGTAAAACGTACCTAGAGCTATAGCTATACCCAATGATACCTGTAATGTGGGCCTAATATGGTCTCATCTTCTTGGAGACCCCAAATCCGTAAAAGTTCTCACAATTATACGAATCCGTAGGAAGTGCCCTAGACAGAAGGAATAGACATACAGATCTGTGACTTCTTGTCTACTCTATTAGTGGACGTTAGTGGGATTTAGTGTCTCAATGGTGTCATTACAATCATGGTATGGATCCTAGGGCAGCTATTCGCTATCGCTACGGGATGCTGTGTTGTTGAAAATTACAATCAGTAAAACGTACCTAGAGCTATAGCTGCATACACTTTTTTTTAAGAGGTTTGACAGAGGGAACTGTAACTGCTAAGGTCTTATCGTCCCGAAATCGAAGAGAGAAGGAGCTTGTCACCGAATTGAGGGTGAAAAGAAAACCCCGTCACTGCCAGCCTAGTTAGCTTAGTTTGGTAGTGCGTCTGCCTCGTAAGCGCTAGGCCGCTGGTTCGATTCCCGCCCGGGGCAATCCTATCCTGTGTATGACGTGTATAACACGGAAAGGAATATTGAAAATGATGATTGTTGATACCTACTACCTGGTCTAGATGACTCCCATCAACTCTTTGTGAGATGACTATTGATCCATCGAAATGTCTTGGGAACCAAATCGGCAAATAGATTGATACCTTGTGTAAATCATAGGTGTGTGCTAGATATAGGGGGTTATTTTCGTTTCTGGTTCCCATGCGAGTGACACGAACTTTATTCAGGTCCGGAAATCGATTTGATTGATTTTGTGAAATGTAATTTGAAAGACACTTTATTTTGCCATCACAAGGGGTTGATAAATTGGAAGTCACATTGGAAAGAAAATACCTAGGTGTGTATTTAAGCAAAAATAATCAGGCAGCTAACCGGCTCATGATGTCCTTGCAGGCCGAAGCACTCAGCAAGGGCATGTACTCCGCCGGCGGGCCCCCAGATCGGCCCTCCCACCCCGACAGTGCCCCTCTCAGCGCGTTGCAAAGCTTACAACCCTGGGCTCCGGGGGGAGCATCAATTCACCTGCCTCACCATATGAGTCCGCCTGAGCACGGGACAAGCTCAGGGCCTGCACATCACTTTCTCAGTCAAGCGCCTCCGATGACGTCGCCTATTTGTTAGATTTCATGGAAGTTTCGGTGGGGGGAGCTGAGAGACCCAAGTTTTTTTTTTCTCTCTGAAGAGGACTGAAAATGTTAATTGCTCGGCACATCCTAAACTATTAGTCTACCTGAAAATATTGGCAAAAAAGTTCAGTACCTAGGTATACTGAAAATGTTGGCAAAAAACTTTTGTTTAAGTATTAGTTATTGAAGATCTCCTTCTAGCATTTGATATTTATTTTATATTTGATATTGAACATCTGCGCTTTATAAGCAACGTTACGCATGGTTAGTATCCGGAACCATCAGGGCAATAGTGTTCTGCTGATTCCCGGACCCACTCAAGCTGGGCGAGTTTAATATGAGCAGGCAGATGGAGGGTAAAGCATCCATCACTTAAAACCTTATCAGTTAATCGCTGCAATACCACCTTTTGATAATGTGTAAATATCGTGTGTAAATTAGCTACTGTTGATGTTGTGTTAAATTTCTGTGTCATATAACAAGTGACGTTAAATAATAGTCAATCTCAAAATCTTTCCAGCAAGGGTGGAAAATTTTCCCTGAGTCATAAAGAAATTGTGACAAAACCATCGCTCACACGATTCTCTTGATAACACGGATACCCCCATTGATAACATGATAACATCGGTGGCAGGGGGCAATAATAACAATGGAAAAATACATTTTAAGTTATTATTTGGGAAGTGGTGACAGAAAACTCTTTGTACTGCTCAGCATTAAACCTGAAGGATATCAAATGACAGTAAAACGGGTAATTCAGGAGACAGGAACAATAAAATTAGCTAACCCTTTTCATCTCTTCAGTCAGCCTAGTCAGCTTGGAGGCTAGGGCGTCTGCCTTGTGAGCGCTGGATCGTGGGTTCGATTCTCGCCCGAGGCAGATTTTATCCTGAACAATTAAGGTTTGCTCTCGGAACGGCTGGCCTCCTCTCCTATAATAATTATCTCTTTGATTGGGGATGGCGATGACACCTGAGCAGTTACAGTTCCCTCTCTCAAACCTCTTGAAAAAAAGTCTTTTTAGCCCCGTTTCAAGAGCCATATGAAGTGGATTGAGCTAAAGAAATACCTAACACTTGTGGACAAAGGGTCAAAATGGGCACCTTGGGCAATCTACTAATTGTTAATTGAACTGTGTTTGACTGCCTGAGAATATTCTTTCCAATTTTGAACAGTGTTAAAATAAAAGAAGGAGGAGAAGAAGAAGAAGAAGAAGAAGAAGAAGAAGAAGAAGAGCAATTTGAGCCTGAACACACGCGCTGTATGTTACACTAACTTCACAATACCACTGATAGTATCAATCAGAATAAAGCCGAACAAACACACATTACCCGCGCTGTATGTTACACTAACTTCACAATACCACTGATAGTATCAATCAGAATAAAGCCGAACAAACACACATTACAACAAGTTGTACTCACAAAACAAAAACAGATAAAAACTCAAATTGTTATTGTTTTGAAACAGGATCCTCGTGAGATGACGGAGAATGGAGACATCATTGGAAAATCACTTAAACAAATTGTTATTGTTTTGAAACAGGATCCTCGTGAGATGACGGAGAATGGAGACATCATTGGAAAATCACTTAAACAACACACACTCTCGATAAACTCTCATTCCCAAAACAATCAAATAAAGAACAACAAAGCTTTAACAATAGCAAACTTTGAATAAAGGTTTTCAGAAGGGGGGTGAAAGTTGCGCGCCTTTCCAGTGGCGTAGCCTAAATGAAAGCTAGGGTTCTGGAGAAGCATCGTTCCCCTTCCTATCTACGGGATTTTTCTCACCACAACCTACTTACCATCATTAAATTTATCGAAAATAGTAAGTGATTTTATTATTCAATCTGAATTCTGAGACCACCAGCAAGGCATTGTTCCAACCATTGTATGAAACAGTAAAAGTCAATTCGAATTTTCCACTCGGAATTTCCCCTCTTCTGAAGCTCGTTTCCCCTCTTTTGGTGCCTGTACTAAACCATAGGAAATACAAGATGGCGCCAAGATCCCGAAAGGAAAAAAATACCTACAACTTTTCAGGTGTAAATATGGATTGGTAAAATACCACTATTTTACACACAAGATACTCGTACATTTCTTTACCTCCACAAAATTTCCACTATCCCATTCAAAATAATGGAACAAGAACCAGATCTATGTAAATTGTATTTTCCTTTCTTAAACGGAAACTATTCCGATGGAGCGCCATCTTGGATTTCCTTTAGTTTAGTACAGGCGCTATCACGCCAAATGAGCTTCAGAAGAGGGGGAAATTTTGAATGCAAAATACGGCTATACGGAGTTATAGCTTCCCCTGTAAATTGTATTTTCCTTTCTTAAACGGAAACTATTCCGATGGAGCGCCATCTTGGATTTCCTTTAGTTTAGTACAGGCGCTATCACACCTAAAGAGGCCAAATGAGCTTCAGAGGGGGAAATTTTGAATGGAAAATACGGCCATACCGAGTTATAGCTTCCCCTTTTCCAAATCTCACGCCACGCCACTGTAACTTTCTTCATACGCGTAACTCAGGAGTCACGATGCGTGGATCTCCCCAAGGAGTTGAATCACACCCCGGGTTTTATGCGTAAGTTTATATGATTACCGCGCAAAGCATTTAAACATGTGTTTCCAATTAGATCACCTCCCTCTATGGTAAGCACATTGAATTTTCATATACTCTGAAACAGGGGTCAGGGCTGGGTTTGAAAAAGGGATCAGGGGTGGGTTTGAGGAAAACGGGCCGTTGTTGGATGAGTTGTGAGAGATTTTGAAACTCCCATGTCATCATTGTTGACATTTTGAGACTGTATGGGTGTATGCTGATTCATAGTAGGTACCTATCTACAACTACATATTATACAGATAAAATGATAGGTACTCGTACATTTCTTTACCTCCACAAAATTTCCACTATCCTATTCAAAATAATGGAACAAGAACCAGATCTATGTAAATTTTATTTTCCTTTCTTAAACGGAAACTATTCCGATCGAGCGCCATCTTGGATTTCCTTTAGTTTAGTACAGGCGCTATCATGCCTAAAGAGGCCAAATGAGCTTCAGAAGAGGGGGAAATTTGAATGGAAAATACGGCCATACCGAGTTATAGCTTCCCCTTTTCAAAATCTCACGCCACGCCACTGTACGTTCTTCATACGCGTAACTCAGGAGTCACGATGCGTGGATCTCCCCAAGGAGTTGAATCACACCCCGGGTTTTATGCGTAAGTTTATATGATTACCGCGCAAAGCATTTAAACATGTGTTTCCAATTAGATCACCTCCCTCTTGGTAAGCACATTGAATTTTCATATACTCTCAAACAGGGATCAGGGCTGGGTTTGAAAAAGGGATCAGGGGTGGGTTTGAGAAAAACGGGCCATTGTTGGATGAGTTGTGAGAGATGTCATGTCATCATTGTTGACGTTTTGAGACTGTATAGGTCTATGCTGATTTCTATGTGCCTATATCTATGGGGTACGGTGGATTGGAGCGTTGGGGAAGTCTTCTGACTAACCCCATGAGGGTATTTAATATACCAGGTCGATATTACTACCGCGAAAACCGACCTACAATTGGATATCTAATATCTAGATTCTAGAATACCTACAGTTAATTATCTCTTTACGATAAATATAGATACATAGAAATCAGCGAGCTCAGGAAAACACCTTGTCATTTCCCGATGGATTATTGGACTTGAGCAATGTTGGTTAACTTCAGTGGATGAAATCGGAATGGGTGATTATCTGCTATCTGGGATACTGCTGGCTTTTCTCTGCCTACTCAGGGTGGATGGATGAGATTATTGTAAGAAGGTGGATAGTTTGACTAGTTTGTCACCGAATGCATGGCAAAATCTCCATCACGAAAAAAGGTTTTGGTGATAGGGTGAAAACTAAAAACCTTAACAGTTAATACCCTGTACCCACTTATAAACTTATAATCTATCAATATATTATACAGTGTCGTTAAAATCCAAAACCTCTCACCCCTATGCACCCCCCTTAGCCCAGACCCTGTTTTTCTTCTGTTAATTGAAGGTTTCATTCATACTTCTAATGATACCGTGCCGAGTATGTAATGGAAATTCAGGACCTCAATGTCTGAGACAGATCTCTCAAACCTATTGTACGGAATTGTAGGAGTGGTTCTGATATAAACGGTACCGTTTTTCGATTATCTTTAGTTATCCTCTGGTACATGAGCTTCCTTCTTGCAATCGAGATAGTTTATGATAACTTTATGTTGTAGTCAAACCACACATTGTATAGATAGGTATGTCAAACTATAAGTGCTCTTATAATGTTGTTGTTGTTGTTGTTGGTTATTTTTCTTTCTTCCTTCCTTCATTAAATGCATGCATATGTATTTGGACGGCATTAAGCTGAAAAGAACCGTCCAAAAATGTGTGCATTTTGGTTTCTGTTGACTGGTTCTTTTCTGCTTATAATTAATGCTGTCCATTTTTCTGTTGACTGGTTAATACTGTCCATTTGAAATGATGTACCTACTTACTAATTTACTACTCTTACAGGTAGGTAGGTACATATTGGTATATGAGTTAAAACATCCCTGGACAGCTATTTCGAGCTTTTGGGTCTCATAAGCAGTCCTAATCGAACATCAGTCCAAGCTTTTTGCAGAGGTATTATCGGCCCGAAATTGAAGAGAGAAGGAACACAGGATAGGAGAAAGCCAGCCGTTCCGAGAACGAACCTTAGGATAAAATGCCAATCCCTCTTGAAGAAGGATTCAGGACAGGATAGGAGAAAGCCAGCCGTTCCGAGAACGAACCTTAGGATAAAATGCCAATCCCTCTTGAAGAAGGATTCAAAATTTCAAAGTGGGATTAGAACCCGCGACCCAGCGCTTACAAGGCAGACGCGCTGCCCTCCAAGGTCCAAGCTAACTAGGCTGGCTATTTTACCCAAAATAATACAAGTAAGAAAGCTGTGTGATGTCCTATGGCCACACCCATGGAAAAGCGGAATTGGAACCCGCGACCCAGCGCTTACAAGGCAGACGCGCTGCCCTCCAAGGTCCAAGCTAACTAGGCTGGCTATTTTACGTAAAATAATACAAGTAAGAAAGCTGTGTGATGTCCTATGGCCACACCCATGGCTAGCACAGTTTATTTGTACACTCATTCTTTCATTGATAGCCCCAGCTTTGTAAGGAGTTATTAAAGGTGAGTCAATTAAATCAAATTGTGTGTGAGTCAGTGAGTAACTCACAACATACATCCCAAAACCGCAAATCTCATTATTTCTCTCTGTTATTTGAACAGAATCAGAAGACTTTTCAATGTAAGTAATTACTACATTGTAAATTGTTGTTGTTTTTTTTTTTATGGAGGGAGAACAGAACACAAACTTCCCATCAAGTTAATTTCGTCTATGAAAAAACAAAGTTAGTAATTTTTTTGATAAATTTAAAAATTATTGCTGAAGACAAGGAAATCTTTTCCCCCTCCCCTATTTTATAGTTTCTCGCTTTTATAGCTATCTCTTTAATCTCCACCTCCTTTTTGCTTGTCTCATAAATTGAATAACTAGTGGTTCTGTGAACTGCAGACCTCACTCAGATTCTTTTGCCTAAGCTGAGACTTTAACAATAAATTCCTCTCATATCGACAATTGTTGGTAAACTTGGTACCGTGTTAAACTTTGGTGAAATTTGAATTAAAATTCTTCAAGTCTTCCCATAGTTCCCACCTTTTATCAATGTTCTTCCTCCACTTCCTCCTTTTTTGTTCCTTTTCCTCTCCTCTTCCACCTTTTCGTCCCTTTGTACTTTTCATACAAAATTCTCACTCAAGTATTAACAAAAGGTCCCTTCTGTTCTAATTCACGTTTCTGGTAAGTATCTAGGTAGGTACCTATCTACATATTTCTATTTCCAATAAGTCCAATATTCACCTTTGACTCTGTCGGGTGGGTGTTAGGCAAGGATTAAGTTCGTGCACTCCATTGATGAGTTTTCAGTTTTCATCCCTAGGAAAGGAAGATTGTATAAAGTTCTCATTTACCGGGAGTAAATGAACTTTTCCGTCGCATTCTGGCAGTATAAACAGGGTTCTATTTTACTTTCGGAATCTAATACCATAAAATGTCACAATGCAAAGGACCTTAGACTGTGGGGGTAAAGGGAGCTTTTGAGTATTGTTTTGTACCAAATTTGTTTTAGTACAGTCAGTGCTATCTGAGCAGGATAAACAAGG
Source organism: Diaphorina citri (assembly GCF_000475195.1). NCBI lineage: Eukaryota > Metazoa > Arthropoda > Insecta > Hemiptera > Psyllidae > Diaphorina > Diaphorina citri. The sequence goes on along the minus strand of NW_007378056.1, from coordinate 59,667 downwards.
TTTAAGTATTCTATTCTATTCCATTCCATTCTATTCAATCTATTCTATTCTATTCTACCAGGGGTGATGAACCTGCATGAACAAAACATTATTATTATTACTATTTTATTTTTTTATTTTCATTATTACATATTTATTAAATCAGTACTACCTGTTTATTGCTATTTAAGTTATTTAATTGAACTAGGAGAAGAAAATGGTCACCCATTCGGATACCAAACACACGCAACGTTACTTAACTTCAGTGATCAATTGAAAATTGATGAATTTAACGTGCTATCACCCCACAGAGCACAGTACCGCTGCGCTGGCTATCAGATGGGATTCATTTAGCTTTTTTTTTTAAGAGGTTTGACAGAGGGAACTGGAACTGCTATGGTCTTATCGTCCCGAAATCGAAGAGAGAAGGAAGACAGGAAAGGAGAAAGCCAGACGTTCCGAGAACGAACATTATACCATCAGGATAAAATCCGCCCCGGACGGGAATCGAACCCGCGGCCTAGCGCTTACAAGGCAGACGCACTACCAACTAAGCTAACTAGGCTGGCTAGCATTTTTCTGAAGCTTCCCAAAGCGAGTGTCTTAAAATCACTTTTCCAGGACAGCTGTATTGAGGCAGATTTATCTACCTATAGCTGATGGGTTCAGCGGAAGAAGAAGTTCAAGACAGAACAGTTTGGCGGCTTTGGCGAGGCAACATTGGCAAGCCAAAAGTCTTCTAGGCTTCAGATGGCTTTGGCATTAAGTAAGTAAGCTGATGATATGTAGGTACTTAGTAATGATATAAACCCGTCTAGAGCGGTCTCTTTTCACAAAACCTAATTTTACAAGAAGACCAAAGTTGGTTCAGAAATTACCTATCAAATAGGTATGAGTACATGAGCTTCCTTCTTGCAATCGAGATAGTTTATGATAACTTTATGTACTTAGTCAAACCACACATTGTATAGATAGGTTTGTCAAACTATAAGTGCTCTTATAATGTTGTTTTTTTTTTCTTCTTCCTTCCTTCATTAAATGCATGCATATGTATGTATTTGGACGGCATTATGCAGAAAAGAACCGTCCAAAAATGTGTGCATTTTGGTTTCTGTTGACTGGTTCTTTTCTGCTTAATTAATGCTGTCCATTTGAAATGATGTACCTACTAATTTACTACTCTTACAGGTACGTAGGTACATATTGGTATATGAGTTAAAATATCCCTGGACAGCTATTTCGAGCTTTTGGGTCTCATAAGCAGTCCTAACCGAACATCAGTCCAAGCGAACCGTCCAAAAATGTGTGCATTTTGGTTTCTGTTGACTGGTTCTTTTCTGCTTAATTAATGCTGTCCATTTGAAATGATGTACCTATTAATTTACTACTCTTATAGGTACGTAGGTACATATTGGTATGAGTTAAAACATCCCTGGACAGCTATTTCGAGCTTTTGGGTCTCATAAGCAGTCCTAACCGAACATCAGTCCAAGCTTTTTCTTAGCCAGCCTAGTTAGCGGGGGGGGGGGGGGGAGAAACACAGAGGGAGAGAGTGACAGAGGGGGAAGAAACAGTTGGTCTATAGTCTATACTGATTGCTGAATGATTGATGGTGCGGGTTCTCTGGTCACCTGTTCCAAGCTCAGGACGGATCACTGCATTTAAGAAACTTCCCGAGAATTCGGCTGGTAGATACATATCTGACCGTCTGTCATTTTTATCATAAGGTGGTCCCTCTTAAAAAAAAAGCTTTTTCTGATCTCAAAATGTGTTATTATGAAAATTCAAGTTGATCCTACAGAGCTAGAATAAAATCACGTTGTTGACTCTGTGACACTGAAAACGTGTCGAAACTAGCTTTTTTTTTCGCTCACCCCATCTTTACTCAATTCACTCAAATATGTGGCACCTATGGGCTATGGGTTAGAGGTCCCAGAATCATTCATTATTCAACGATATATCTACCCAATTTTTTATCTCTCCCCTTTCCCTTTCCCCCACTTCTTCTTCCTTTTCCTTCCTCTCCTCCTTTCCTTTTCTCCCACTTCTCCTTCTTCCCCCTCTCCCTCTCCTCCTGCCCTTTTGTCCCTTCTCCTCCTTCCCTCCCTCTCAAACAGATACAAACTTTTTATCAATTTGGGGCGAAAAAAGAGGTAAAAAAAATCTCGGTTTTGTGGAGAAAAATCTATCTTGAAACTGTAAAAGTTGACTCTCTGGGGAGCCCATGGAATGGCAAATACAGAAGAGTCACATATGGAATGGTGTGTTCAATTTTGTAGTGGTGGAGGTAGAATGGATTTTGAATAGAATGGAATATTCGAGTAGAATAGATTTTGAGTAGAATAGAATATTTGTGTAAATTAGATTTTGAATAGAATAGAATATTTGGGTAAAATAGATTTTGAATAGAGTAGAATATTCGTGTAGAAAAGATTTTAAAGCTTTAGAATTTCCATATATACAATACAATTTTCGTAGCTATAGAAGTATAGATAGGTACTAGGTAGTTAGGTACTTCATACATAGGTATTTTCAATTGGATTAGTGGAGATGCACTGAGAAAAAAACTAGGGTGCCGGCAGCCTAATCGGGTGACTGGGTTCTGGCACCCTGTTATTGAACATTCCAACCGGCTAAATCAGGGGAAGTAACCCAAAAATAGAGTTCTTAAACACTAAACTTGTGGCACCTTGTCACCATTTTCTTTTTCTCAGTGTGCCAATTCTCGCTTGTGAATCATTAGTGGAGATGTCAAAATTACAATATTGAATTGATAAGAAGGTACAAAAAAAAAAAAACTAGTAGGTATTACCTAACTATTATTAGCGAAAATGTCACATATCAATAAATTATAAGTGGTTGTAGTAGCCTAGCTAGCTTGGAAGCCAGTGCGCTTGCCTTCTAAAGGGTTTCATTTTCGCCCGGGGCGAACCTTGTCCTAAAAGGTTCGTTCTTGGAACGGCTGACTAACTAGGTACTCCTTCTAGCATATTCTACCAAGGATACTTAAAAAAGACAAATTTTCAGATCCAAAGAGAACTAAAAACCGGAACCATCCCTGCCAGCGATCTCTTTGCGTACAAATTACACCGTAAACCCTAACGTTAATTTGCTCTATATAGTGTATAGGTATCAAACTTAATTGTTTTATTCGTCAGATCAAAAAAACCTCTCAGGAATGAAGGGGGTGAGGGTCAGTAAAAAAAAAAAATCTACTAGCTCTCAATCTAAAAGGGTTTTCCCTCCTGTATTTTTTCCCAGCATTCCCTCAGGAGTTATACGGAGAGAGGAGGGGGAGTAATAAAGATATTAACAATGTACGAATGAATGGGAATAAACTGAGAGGGAGAAAGAGAGGGATGGAGGGAGAATTAACTGAAGGAGGGGGGGGAGAGAGAGGGAGAATTAACTGAATGAGGGGAGAAGGTCATGTTGTAAACTTTATTGGGAAGAGCACTTCCCGATGGGAGGGGGAAAATCAAAAGGGAGGGAATTTTTTTACTGGAAAAAATTGCGGCTTAAGATTTTTTTAGAAGTGTTTTCAATACTCTTTTCTGAAGAGGTTTGATAGAAGGAACTGTATAAAAACGAATTTCTGTCTCATCGTTCCGAAATCGAAGAGAGAAGAAGGACAGAATATGAGAAAGCCAGATGTTCTGAGGACGAACCTTATCGAACCCGCGACCTAGCGCTTACAATGGAGGCACGCTACTCTCCAAGCCAAGTCCCACATTTCAAGAGGGTCCACGCCCTTGTTTGCCCCTAAGTCTTTCAGGTTTTTACTAAATGGAGAACAAGGAGTTTAGGTAAACCTAAGTCACGCCTTACCATTGTATGAACAATATTTGTGGTTACAAAATGATTTTCTTTTGTAATAAATATGAAGGAACTGTAAAAACGAATTTCTCAGAATTTCTGTCTCATCGTTCCGAAATCGAAGAGAGAAGAAGGACAGAATATGAGAAAGCCAGACGTTCTGAGGACGAACCTTATCGAACCCGCGACCTAGCGCTTACAAGGGAGGCACGCTACTCTCCAAGCCAAGTCCCACATTTCAAGAGGGTCCACGCCCTTGTTTGCCCCTAGGTCTTTCAGGTTTTTACTAAATGGAGAACAAGGAGTTTAGGTAAACCTAGCAGTCATGCCTTACCATTGTATGAACAATATTTGTGGTTACAAAATGATTTTCTTTGTAATAAACATGAATGTTTTGATAAAGTACATTATTGCAGAATAGAATATCCTACCTTTTTTATCCTGCCCAATCCTTTAAATGAAGCACACAAAAAAACAAAGCCGCCATTTTGGATTCTCTCAAAGGAGTTAAGGTTTAATAGGAATTTAATTGTATTAACACGTTTTTTTCTATCCCCTATAAAAAATAAAGGGAGCTACTCAAAGTCATTTGCTTTCCCAAGTTGGGAGTTTTTGAAGTTTTGATTCATGGATTTGTTGTTGTTGTTGTTGTTTGTTTTGTTGTTCGTGTTGTTTTTGGAGGAAAATTCGGCGCGGCGATAGAAAGAAATAGGTGGACAGGGATTCATATTAATGTAGGAAATTGACGGATTCTCCCTTTGTATCGTTAATATCTCCGTAAATAATGGTTTCTTAGAAAATTCAAGATAATGGAATTAAAGAGGGCAAAAAGGGGTACTTTTCTATCAGGAGAAATTCAATGGGTTTCAGTGGAAACTTGAAGAAAAATCGAATTGAAAAAATGGTAGTTTTTAAAGAGACACAAAAAAATCTTTTTCTCAAGCCTCTGGTTGTGTTTGAGGGAGGGTTTTACCAAAACAGGGAATCTTATCTTTTAGTAAATTTTGTGTTCTTTTCAATGGGGCAATCAGTTTTTTATTATCTTCATTGGTTCAAGAGATAAAGGCGTTTTAAGGGGACAAGGTATGAAAAATGTTGAAAAACAGAAAATCCTTCATAACTCCGCCCCCGTTGAAAATCGGATCTGTCCAGATAGCTTTTTCTGGTAGCCCTTTAGGTCCTGCATCAACCCTCAAGCGTTGTACAGTCGTTCGCGGGACACCCTGTGTACTACCATATCATTTTCGATAGGTACTTAACCGTTGATGTTAACTAGGGACCTCAAAACGTGTTTTGACACTAAAAACTGACCATCGAAAATTTGACCCGATTACATTACTTTCCTTCCTATAGGATAAGGAAAGTAATAAAAACTAATATTTGAGGGGTTTTAGTTATGGTTTTGGGGGGGTCTACTCTCATAATTTTTTCGATATATCTAACCGTTTAGTGAAAACCGCCAAAAAGCGGTTATTTTTGCCTGTGGGCGGAGTCCAGTGCAACTTTTGCCGATTTTCAGATTTTTCCCTTTACTTACTAATCAAAACCTACCATCCTGCCAAATTTCAAGTTTCTACGACATCGGGAAGTGCCTAATCACTTTGCTGAGTGAGGTAGTAAAAAAATTGCGATTTTAGGTTCTGTGAACTGTTAAACTGTAGACCTCACTCAGATTCTTTTGCCTAAGCTGAGACTTTAACAATAACGTCCTCTCATATCGACAAATTGTTGTTAAACTTGGTACCGTGTTAAACTTTGGTGAAATTTGAATTGAAATTCTTCAAGTCTTCCCATAGTTCCCACCTTTTATGAATGTTCTTCCTCCACTTCCTCCTTTTCTGTTCCTTTTCCTCTCCTCTTCCACCTTTTCGTCCCTTTGTGCTTTTCATGCAAAATTCTCACTCAAGTATTAACAAAAGGTCCCTTCGGTTCTAATTCACGTTTCTGGTAAGTATCTAGGTAGGTACCTATCTACATATTTCTATTTCCAATAAGTCCAATATTCGCCTTTGACTCTGTCGGGTGGGTGTTAGGCAAGGATTATAGGTTCGTGCACTCCATTGATGAGTTTTCAGTTTTCATCCCTAGGGAAGGAAGATTGTATAAAGTTCTCATTTTCCGGGAGTAAATGAACTTTTCCGTCGCATTCTGGCAGTATAAACAGGGTTCTATTCTATTTTCAGTTCTGTGAACTGTTAAACTGTAGACCTCACTCAGATTCTTTTGCCTAAGCTGAGACTTTAACAATAACGTCCTCTCATATCGACAATTGCTGTTAAACTAGGTACCGTGTTAAATTTTGGTGAAATTTGAATTAAAATTCTTCAAGTCTTCCCACAATTCCCACCTTTTATGAATGTTCTTCCTCCACTTCCTCCTTTTTTGTTCCTTTTCCTCTCCTCTTCCACCTTTTCGTCCCTTTGTTCTTTTCATGCAAAATTCTCACTCAAGTATAACAAAAGGTCCCTTCTGTTCTAATTCACGTTTCTGGTAAGTATCTAGGTAGGTAACTATCTATTTCTATTTCCATAAGTCCAATATTCGCCTTTGACTCTGTCGGGTGGGTGTTAGGCAAGGATTAAGTTCGTGCACTCCATTGATGAGTTTTCAGTTTTCATCCCTAGGGAAGGAAGATTGTATAAAGTTCTCATTTTCCGGGAGTAAATGAACTTTTCCGTCGCATTCTGGCAGTATAAACAGGGTTCTATTCTATTTTCAGAATCTAATACCATAAAATGTCACAATGCAAAGGACCTTAGACTGTGGGGGTAAAGGGAGCTTTTGAGTATTGTTTTGTACCAAGTTTGTTTTAGTACAGTCAGTGCTATCTGAGCAGGATAAACAAGGTTTAAGTATTCTATTCTATTCTACATACTCTATTTGTTTGTTACACAATACTTCGAAAAGTAATTTAATCTTTACTCCAAGGAATCCAATTACTCTGTGGCGAAGAAGATTCTATAGGAGTACAGACACTTACTTAGTCAAATTAAGAAGAATAATTCAATTTCCAATTATTTCAAAGACGACATTCCAATTATTCGAACAGTAAATGCGTGTACAGAGTAATATAGACAAATAACCCCTATGTAATGTACCTATCTATATTTAATTTGAATATTCGTGTAATTAGACCAAGTAACCAAATAATTTGGCCACCTATGGCGAGAGAAGGGTCTTCAAAAAGCACCAAATGGAATCCAGTCAATTATACGTACAAATTTCGTTGGTACCTAGGTACTTATTGGTGGAGATATCTACACCTACAGCACCACATACTGTCTGTATGTTATTGATATTCAAGTAATGTTATTAGTGGAGATAGTCTGATTCAATTTTATACGCCAGGAGTGTCATTGGTGAAAAGTTCTAGAACTTCCCAGTCATTAGTAGCGAATCTCTAGTCCCAAGCTGGCGTTCCCATAGAAGGACTTATCCAAACCTGGTCGACCTATATATCAAATTAAAGATCTTTTTACCAGGAACACGAATGTGGTGGTGCAAATTTTGTCCAGAAAACCAAAAAGCCTGGTGAAAGGTGAAAGAAAGGCATGTTTCGCATGTCCCGGCACGCGCAGAGCTTCGTCCTATAGCTCTTGACGTTCGCGCGCTTTCCGGCACGCTTCAACCGTTCTCCTCATGACATCAGAAATAACCTTATCCAAGGTGAAAGAATTTTATTTTATTTATTATGGGACTGGTTGCTCCTCTCCCAAGAGAGTATGCAATTAACACTGCGACCTCTGTAGATCTATTGTGACCAGTATTTTTTCCCCTGCCCAAGCTGCTATACCCTGGCCTTGATGGAACCTAGAAGTACCCTCATTGGTATATTTCAACCTCCCCAGTTTCTCTAAAATTCACCTGTAGCACCTCTAAAGAGTCTGCACACTCAGGTTTATTCCAGAGAAAATCTGTGAGTTCATCTACTATCCCATTAAGAGGATACCAAGAGGTGCCTAGGCCAGAGAGCTACTTGGGGCCCCCGAACTGAAGGGGTCTAATGAGGGATGAGGGGTTTGATAGGTCTGTTATCCCAAGGCCTTGATGTAACCTAGAAGTACCCTCACTGGTATATTTCAACCTCCCCAGTTTCTCTAAAATTCACCTGTAGCACCTCTAAAGAGTCTGCACACTCAGGTTTATTCTAGAGAAAATCTGTGAGTTCATCTACTATCCCATTAAGAGGATACCAAGAGGTGTCATCGAGGCCAGAGAGCTAGTTCAGGGCCCCTAAATCGTAGGGGTCTGATGAGGGATATTCAGGTACATAATTATGTCGTTGTACCCTACTTCCTGAGACGGACTTGACCATAGTCCCATTCAGGTACCCTCAAAAGAGCCAGTGTTATTGTCTGTGGCTTGACAGGGCTGGTTTTGTCTCAGTTTTACGTCCTCCAGCGAGACGAGTTGTTGTTATTGTTGTCTATGTCATGGTAGTAGATGTCAACATATATGGTACCCTCAAAAGAGCCAGTGTTATTGTCTGTGGCTTGACAGGGCTGGTTTTGTCTCAGTTTTACGTCCTCCAGCGAGACGAGTTGTTATTGTTCTCTATCATTTTTTGTCATGGTAGTAGATGTCAACATATATGTACTACCATATCATTTTCGATAGGTACTTAACCGTTGTTCTAATGTTAATAAAAACTAATATTTGAGGGGTTTTAGTTATGGTTTTGGGGGGGTCTACTCTCATAATTTTTTCGATATCTCTAACCGTTTAGTGAAAACCGCCAAAAAGCGGTTATTTTCGCCTGTGGGCGGAGCCCAGTGCAACTTTTGCCGATTTTCAGATTTTTCCCTTTACTTACTAATCAAAACCTACCATCCTGCCAAATTTCAAGTTTCTACGACATCGGGAAGTCCCTAATCACTGCCTAATCAGTGAGTGAGTAAAAAAATTGCGATTTTTGCGCCTCTATATCTCCGGAACTACTATGTATTAAGAGCTCAAATTTTCAAGGTATGTTTATATACCTGACCTAAATATGTGCCCTGAATTTCAAAAGTTTATCTATAGAGGAAGCTTCTCCGGAACTACTAGGTATTAAGAGCTCAAATTTTCAAGGTATGTTTATATACCTTACCTAAATATGTGCCCTGAATTTCAAAAGTTCATCTTTAAAGGAAGCTGATCTATGAAGGTGAGAAAAACCTGCCGAATCGGTTCGTGTAAAAATACACAGGCGTGCTTACTGGAACTTGGCCTGGCGCACTGCCGTGCGCTCAGATGTTGAAATTTGATCTACTTACTCGTAATTGATTTTTTGAAATATTTATGTACTGAGATTAAGCAACGTTGTACAGGGCTGGTATTTGGACGGGTCTGGACAACCACTCGGGCTGCGTTAGGTAACTGTGAGTAGCTGGTTGAAATATCCTTACTCGTAATTGATTTTTTGAAATATTTATGTACTGAGGTTAAGCAACGTTGTACAGGGCTGGTATTTGGACGGGTCTGGACAACCACTCGGGCTACGTTAGGTAACTGTGAGTAGCTGGTTGAAATATGAGCGAAATGACGAAGCAGAAAAGTCCGATTTAACTTTTTTAGTTAGAGAGCTGCCTCTCAAATGCCAAAAGTAAATGAATGAAAGTTTTGAAAAACTAAATATTGTTTGTGTCTCTTATCGCCCATCTGATGAGGGACATACTATAGGATGGGCATGCTACGACACAGACCACATGAGTAGCAGTTAATTTATTATCAATAAATTTTAAATAGACATCTATTTTTAATTTATTTAATTTTTCTTTCTATACAATCACAATTCCCCCAAAAAAAAAAAAAAAAAAAAAAAAAAAATTCGGCCCGAAGGACCAAATAAAACTTCTCATTTTTCTCTCACAACTACAACACTAGCGTTTTATATTTCTTGATTCCATTCGCCTGTATTGTAATTTATTTGGAAGTTCTTGCTCTCTCTCTCTCTCTCTCTCTCTCTCTCTCTCTCGCTCGCTCTCAGTACCTACAGCATTTTTAAAAAAAACTTCAATTTTCAACTCTCTCATTTACAACTATGACACAAGGGTTTTATATTTCTTGATCCTTTTCCCTTCGCCCGTGTTGTAGTTCATTTGGAAGTGCTCTCTCTTTCTGTCCTGCATCTCTCTCTCTCTCTCTCTCTCTCTCTCAAAAAAAAATCCGGCCCGAAAAGACCAAATACAAACTTTTTATTTTTCACTTATCCCTTTTTCTCTCTCTCTCTCTCTCTCCCTCTTACATAAAAAAAGAAAAATCTGGCCCGAAAAGGCCAAAAAAAAAACCTTTAATTTTCAACTCTCTCATTTACAACTAAAAAAAAAAAAAAAAAAAAAAAAAAAAATCCGGCCCGAAAAGACCAAATAAAAACTTTTTATTTTTCACTCATCCCTTTTCTCTCTCTCTCTCTCCCTCCCTCTTACATAAAAAAAGAAAAATCTGGCCCGAAAAGGCCAGAAAAAAAACCTTTAATTTTCAACTCTCTTATTTACAACTATGACACAAGGGTTTTAACTTTCTTGATCTTCTTCCATTCGCCCGTGTTGTAGTTCATTTGGAAGTGATGCTCGACCAGCACAGGGTCCCCGAGTGGATGTATCTCTTGGGATTCGGACAGCTTGATGGTCACTACATTCCCGTACGTCGGACACGGGTTTTCTGAAGAGAAAAAGTAAAAAGAAGAAAGCAGTTTGTTATAAATTGGGAATTTACATAGGCAGTTAAATATTGTTGTAGTTCATTTGGAAGTGATGCTCGACCAGCACAGGGTCCCCGAGTGGATGTATCTCTTGGGATTCGGACAGCTTGATGGTCACCACATTCCCGTACGTCGGACACGGGTTTTCTGAAGAGAAAAAGTAAAAAGAAGGAAGCAGTTTGTTATAAATTGGGAATTTTCATAGGTAGTTAAATATAAATTAGAAAAATGACTTAAAAAGAGTCAATTCTTGAAATTCGCCGACTTCTCTCTTTTTTTTTTTTCTTTTTATTCGCTCTTTCCCATGTACAGACGGGGTCGGCGTTTTTCGTCAGCCTCTCAATCAGCCCTAACTAGGGTGATTGCTTTGGGCTGACATTTGGTTTTTGGCTACAAATTTTACGAGAGGATGCCCTTTGCACTCAAACTTTGCTATTTCTTCAGCAAAGGAAATTCAGGCTGGTATACTCATTGATTAAAGGACCCAGCCAGACTAAGCTGGTATACTCGCTGTTTACCGTCCCCCAGCCAGACTAAGCTGGTCTACTCCCTGTTTACCGTCCCCCAGCCAGACTAAGCTGGTCTACTCCCTCGTGAGGAAGCAGACAGGGCGCTCAGCTCGGAATTCCTCTTGGCTTCCTCCAATTCTGTGAAATTCGAGAGAGAAAAAATTGTTAGTTGTAAGCATGGGGGTATAAGGTAGGGGAGGGGAAAAAACGATCCCGATGTGTATCCTTCAAAAAATGAAAAAAGAATAACATGGTGTTCATAAAAGTGGCGCGAATTTCAAATTTTGAAAACCAAAACCAGTAAAATAACAGCACGAATAGCTTATTTCATCATTATTGATAAAATAAGCTCTTGTGAGAAAAAAGTTCATAATCATGCACTAATAAACCCGATGGTTCTCAAAATTTGAAATTCGCGCCACTCTTATGAGCACAACATGGCGGTTTGTTTATATTTTTTTAAGGATACGCTTTTATAACACATGAGGTAAAGGGGACCCTCAATCCACTACTTGAGCTCCTTGGTTCAAAGTAATTTATGTTATGACTTACATTTTAGACAGTGCAAGGTATGCTAGCAATTTGTAGGTACCTACTCATGTACTCATGGTGCAAATAGTGAATTTGAAGCCTGTTTAAGCCAGCCTAGTTAGCTTAGTTGGTAGTGCATCTGCCTTGTAAGCGCTTACATTCTCTAATGCTATTCAAAGTCTCACCTTGCTTCTTTTTCTTCTTAGCCTGTGCATAGCCGGAAAAAAGTTCATAATCATGCACTAATAAACCCGATGGTTCTCAAAATTTGAAATTCGCGCCACTCTTATGAGCACAACATGGCGGTTGGTTTATATTTTTTTAAGGATACGCTTTTATAACACATGAGGTAAAGGGGACCCTCAATCCACTACTTGAGCTCCTTGGCTCAAAGTAATTTTTTTAAGGATACGCTTTTATAACACATGAGGTAAAGGGGACCCTCAATCCACTACTTGAGCTCCTTGGCTCAAAGTAATTTATGTATTTTATGTTATGACTTACATTTTAGACAGTGCAAGGTATGCTAGCAATATGTAGGTACCTACTCATGTACTCATGGTGCAAATGTCTCACCTTGCTTCTTTTTCTTCTTAGCCTGTGCATAGCCAAGTGGCTGTTCCGTAATGTCCAGAAGCTTGATACCACCGTCTTTTCTTCCCGCAGGATTCCTGGGTATCGACATAATGGGACGGGACAGTGAGGAAGACAGAGTTGGGGATCGGAAACCCCCACTGGGGACTCGACTGGGGATGCCTTTGAGGGGGGCTGTAGGAAATGGAGAGAAAAAGTTAATAAATTAATTAATTATTTAGGATTCAGTCTTCTCTGAGAGCTCTTCATAAAAGAGATAGGTGTGTTATGTTTGACCACAATTTTCAAACCTTTTAGAGACCATTACCCCAATGTGCAGCAGCAGTATATAAAAAAAATCTTTTCTTTAATCTGCCAAATCAAGTGATTTGAACTCGGTTTGTTTCTGTTTGTTCCATGAAAACACTCTAATTTTAAGTATTTGTTATCCTTTCACAAATCTTTGACATACACCTAAAGGTCTGATCAATTTTTGGGCCCCATAAAGGTTTTTGAGGCCCTGTAGAACCTTTTTCCCTGAGTAAGATTTACAGCTCACTCACAAAAATTCAGTTAGGTCTAAAGCAGTGCTTCTCAAAGTTGTTGCCACCATGGCACTTTTTTTAGAGTCCTATTTTTCCATGGAACCCCCAGAAGCATTGGTCTAAAATCCATTTGCTCCCGCGTCAGCTCCAGGGTCGCCGGGTTGGAATTAATGGGGGCGGCAATCGTGATCTGTTGCGGGGTGGCGGACCGCAGGGGCTGCTGGGGCGTCGGCGGCGGCGTCGGCTGAAATGGCGGCAAAATATGGGGTTATATTTCTTTCTTTTTTATTCTTTTCTTAAACTTAAAGAAGAAAGAAGGTTATATTTGCGTATTTGTAAACTCTTCCTATGAAATTTATAAGACTTTGTTTAGACTGCAGAAGTAAAGGGACTTTTCAGTCTCATTCTGGCAGGATAAACCGAATTACCATAACGTGTATGGCAGGCCTTACGGGGCAAGGGACCAAAAAGTAACATATGTTATTCCGTCGTGCTAAGGCCCCCTTATCGTGAATTTCATGCGACTTTTTTCCGAATATCCTGTAGGTAATGTAATTTAAATGAGAGCGTTCCCACTTACACACAACACGATTTTTTTTTCGAATGTCAAGTGGGAAAGGGCCTTTACCTCTATTATTCAATTTACCTGTGGTATAACTTGTTCATGTAGTAGGAAACTCAGAGGAATATGTTGCACTATAACATGATTGTTGCTGGCGCAGCTGACGACGTCCGATGCAACATTATTGATGATGGTGGTGTTGCTACACAATATATTATTACCTGTGGTAGGTATAACTTGTTCATGTATTAGGGAACTCTGAGGAATATGTTGCACTATAACATGATTGTTGCTGGCGCAGCTGGTGCAACATTATTGATGATGGTGGTGTTGCTACATAATATATTATTACCTGTGGTATAACTTGTTCATGTATTAGGGAACTCTGAGGAATATGTTGCACTATAACGTAAATAAATAAATAAACCTTTATTTGGTGGTCATTTTAGGCACAATACATACTTATAAGTTTAGAAATACATACAAAAAATAAATAAATAAATAAACCTTTATTTGGTGGTCATTTTAGGCACAATACATACTTATAAGTTTAGAAATACATACAAAAAATAAACCTACTCGTATGTATACCTATGAATATAACCATCATACATGAAGTATTTGTAAGTTCTACCCATTTGAAAAATATGGCCAAGCTCAAGGCCAAGACCCCAATTAAGCAACTGCTGAAGTATAGAAGCACTGGTCTAAAGACTCTAAAATACCACTCACTTGTGTCAGTCATTTTCCGTGGCATTCCCCTCGACCGGACAGGCACAGTGGGTGCAGCAGCTTTTTTCATGTTAGATGCAGCATCCATAGATTTTTGTACAAGCTCTGCTCGGAGAGCGGCAGATTTGGGCTTCCTCTTGAGAGTGAAGTGTTTGATCACAGAGGACTGCTGACCTGTAAGTCAATAATTATTAGTTGGTTGGATTAATAAAAGATTGACTTGAATCAAAAGAAAACAAAATGATTTGTTTAAAATCAATCTCACAAAAAATGTATTTCTTCTGACTCATTTTCATTGCTGTTAGGATTTAAATCTTTAAATAATTTTCATTGCCAATGGGATTTAGATTTACAGCCCTCTTGATTAAAAGTGCAATATTACAAGGGCTACTTGTTTTTTCCCCCCATTTTTAATTTATGTTTTACTTTTTTGTGGTAGACAAATAATTTTAAATTCAGAAAAAAATTACCAACAACACTGATTAAGGCAGACTTATTGAGATATTGACACTCGAGTGGTAACATTTGACTATTATTGGACCCGCTACTGTACGAAGAGGACTCGGACCCTTGTCGTTTGACTAGTTTCCGTAGATCATTGATAAGATCACTGAAAATTCTTTTATTCTCAACAATTTCTCCTATTTCTGTGTTCAATGACATGGTGGCGGGATAGGTCTTCATGAGTTCCGCCACCATTGAAACCCACTGCTCTGTGTCGACTGTCGCCACTTCAAGAATTTCTTCTAGTTCAACTTTCCACTGAAAACAAGAATTAATGTTAAAATTAGATTGAATAAAGAAGAAAATAATTTGCTTGATCATTTATAAGATAAGAACATGCCTGTTGTTGTCAGGATGACATTAACGATAAGCAATTGGGTTTCAGACCATCATTCTCCTATTTCTGTGTTCAATGACATGGTGGCGGGATAGGTCTTCATGAGTTCCGCCACCATTGAAACCCACTGCTCTGTGTCAACTGTTGCCACTTCAAGAATTTCTTCTAGTTCAACTTTCCACTGAAAACAAGAATTAATGTTAAAATTAGATTGAATCAAGAAGAAAATAATTTGCTTGATTATTTATAAGATAAGAACATGCCTGTTGTTGTCAGGATGACATTAACAATGAGCATTTGGGTTTCAGAACATCATTACTTCACTGTGTATTTTATTGGCAATTTAACATATCCTTACAGCTTGACTACAGTAAATAAACATAAATACTGTCCAAATATTAAATTTAACAATAGGATACATAGGACAACACTTGTGTCAACAGACTTCCCAGGGCCTCTTGAACCCCCTTTCAATGACAATAAACAAGGTCTGTTCAATTTTAAAGCAGAAGATTCTTTGAGTAGAAAACCAAGTGTCCGAGATTTTTCCACAATTACCCACCAGTTGGACGTGGCCTTTCCCCACCTATTAGAGAAAAATTATTGACAGCTAAAAGATATAACTGCCTCAATATTTGTTCCCAACCTAAAACTCTATCAGATAAGGATCCTGGTCTCCTATTTCTGTGTTCAATGACATGGTGGCGGGATAGGTCTTCATGAGTTCCGCCACCATTGAAACCCACTGCTCTGTGTCAACTGTCGCAACTTCAAGAATTTCTTCTAGTTCAACTTTCCACTGAAAACAAGAATTAATGTTAAAATTAGATCGAATAAAGAAGAAAATAATTTGCTTGATTATTTACAAGATGAGAACATGCCTGTTGTTGTCAGGATGACATTAACAATAAGCAATTGGGTTTTAGAACACCATCACTTCACTGTGTATTTTATTGGCAATTTATCATATCCTTACAGCTTGACTACAGTAAATAAACATAAATACTGTGTAAATATTAAATTTAACAATAGGATACATAGGACAACACTTGTGTCAACAGACTTCTCGGGGACTCTTTAACCCCCTTTCAGTGACAATAAACAAGGTCTGTTCAATTTTTAAGCAGAAGATTCTTTGAGTAGAAAACCAAGTGTCCGAGAGTTTTCCACAGTTACCCACCAGTTAGACGTGGCCTTTTTCCGATCTTGAGCCAAGACCTGCACCTGGAACAGAGGGAATTCAATTACTTTTTTTTGTACTAGAATGAATAGGTATTGTGGGATCACAGCCTATGTGGCGTTGGGTTATGAGTTTGATATTGCAAGTAGCTGGCCTGATGAGGGACTGGAAACATCAATCTTCAATGAACTACCATTCAGGTAAGTCACAATTATACATGGTGTCAGAAGTGGGATCCGAACGCACGCCTGACCTCCTTTCCTCTTGTATTTCGGGACGATAAGACCATTGGACAATGCATACTTTTTACACTTTATAGCTCTAGAGGGAGAAAAAAAGTCCCTGGGATTTAACATAAATTCCCATAAGCCTCAGATACTTCATGGAATTTCTTGCTTGCGTTAGGATCTGTTTTATTTGTATCAGGATGATATTTTTTTGCTAGTTCATAATATGCTTTCTTGATTTCCTTGGCAGAAGAATTCTTTGATATCCCCAGTATTTGATAGTAGTCTTTCCTTTTAAGGTTTGATAAGGATGGACTTGTGTGGAAATGGGGTGAATGTCGAAGATAGATAAGAGGCTGGGGATTGACTAGATGAAATCTATTCAACTGTAGTGCTCCATATTTGAAGCTTGAAAATAATCTTGGAGGTACTCTTATAACTGCCTTCAGAGATAGAAGCATAGTGAGTACCTGTCAAGCTGTATATTAATTTATACAGGTAAACCTTTGAACAAATGAGTAGGTATTTCAATTTTTTGACATTATAATAAGCAGCTCCACCAAGATTTTCAGAGGTTCTGAGTTCGATTCCTAGGAGGTGGGAGTTTTTAATTTCTATTTAAAACTAATTAGAGAAAAATGATGCAATCAAAAGACCATGGTAAGAACATGTAGACTGTAGAGGTACCTTCTGAAGAACAAGGGTTTTCATCAATCCAACTCCCAACACTTCCCTGTGGAGATGTCTGAATGGAGTAAAAACACTTCTTTGTTACATTGCAACTTGAAATGGCTATTTTAGTGTCAAAAAGCAAGAAATTAGAGGAACAAATCACCAAAAAGTACAAAAGTTGCACTTTTTTCAAAAAGTTATGAAAGTTTCAAATTTGAAAACTCCCGCGGTGCCACAAATAAGCCGCGTATACATCTTTTCGACTCCGTGAGCAGTGCGAAAAAATTCCGCTAGAGCATGCAATATCAGCTGATTTTCGAAAAAGTCGCAATCAACACTTCCCTGTGGAGATGTCTGAATGGAGTAAAAACACTTCTTTGTTACATTGCAACTTGAAATGGCTATTTTAGTGTCAAAAAGCAGGAAATTAGAGGAACAAATCACCAAAAAGTACAAAAGTTGCACTTTTTTTCAAAAAGTTATGAAAGTTTCAAATTTGAAAACTCCCGCGGTGCCACAAATAAGCCGCGTATACATCTTTTCGACTCCGTGAGCAGTGCGGAAAAATTCCGCTAGAGCATGGAACAGCGTTATTATCAGCTGACTTTCCAAAAAATCGCAATCAAAAAATTACATAAACAAACAATTTTTAAAAACACTTGTGTACATAGTATTAGATTAGAAATCTGTTAATTTTAGGCCAAGCTCTAAGCAGACACTATGGGTATCATTGGACACTATGGCTATGGGTATCATTTCAGGGCAAGGAGAAGAGGAAGGCATTCTATGATTCTACAATTCTTTTATTTAGGTAAAGGAAGAGTCCATACTCCATACAGCTACAAGAGGTCTTCCTTGGGTCACAGCTACTTTATAGTTTCATCTTACCTAACTATGTCTTGTCAAAATCATAGATTGTTGTACAAGGAACAAAGAGCTTGACAAAATTTTGTGATGAGCCGATGGTAGGAAAGATTGGTGATTTTGTATGGTTTTTATTATTACTCAAATGTTAATCAAATTTTCTATGGCCTTCATTTTACAATATGTTAATCAAAAATCTGTGCCATCATCAAAAATGCCATAAAATCTATCCAATGTTCAACTTCAATTCAATTTAAATATACTCATTATTTTAACAAACATAAAATAATAAACTGTTACTATTAAACCTCTTAAAAAATGAAAATAAATTGTTAATTAAAAATAAGGGATAACAGTGATGATTGATGTAAATTTGGCCTTGAATATTGCATGATTGGCTAATGTCACATGTGGTCTTTATTATCAAGACAGAATCAATATATTTTTTAAACAAGTATGGTAAGGATAGGATTGGGATTATTCAATCCTGTGTCCAATTATATCATTTTATTATGGTAGAATTTTATTGGTAGTTATGTCACAACGCCAGGTAGAATCACAACCCTACTAAAATTTACTCAAGTACAACTTGGCATGATACAATCTGAGTTTTTGGCATGACACAATGTTTAAACTTTGACTGTGGTCTTGGCCATGAAGTGCATATATAATTATGTGTCACACTTTATTTTGTTATTAATTACTCCCATTGTAATTTCAACGGTGCCTTTATATTTATTTTTATTGTTACCAATATTATTTCTTTATTGCTGTAATATTACTTTCTAGTACTTAGAAAATAAAATACATTTATTTTTTAAGAAAATTTTATACCTTGTCTTTTTTTTCAGTATTTTAATTTTTACTTTCTATTATCTTATTCCAGATAAGAACAAAATGATCTCACTGAAAAGCATGTTTTCTTTCCTGCATTGCATATTTCTGCAAATTGCATATTTTATTTAAATGAAGGGGTAATCTTACTGATTTTTAGGTACCTCCACCCCTATTTTTCTGGAAAAAGTCATGGAAATTTTCTGGAAAAGTCACATTCCGGGAAAAGTAACCCTCATTTTCTACTGGTAATACCAGTAGAATGAAAAAAAAAGTGACAGAAAATGACTTAGAAATGGGGATAAGGAGTTAACATTCTAATATTTTTCCATTTCTTTATTTTTTAAAACTTGATAAAAATGATTTAATAAAATCTATGAGCCTAGAAAAGAAAAGGAAGATATCTCTGTATCCTGATAATGCCTGATTACTATCATCCTTATTAACATTCGTGTTGGGTTCCACACTGAAAAATTCTCTCACTAAAGCCCTTTCAGTGACAATAAACAAGGTCTGTTCAATTTTTAAGCAGAAGATTCTTTGAGTAGAAAACCAAGTGTCCGAGAGTTTTCCACAATTATTACCCACCAGTTAGACGTGGCCTTTCCCACCTATTAGAGAAAAATTATTGACAGGTAAAAGATAACTGCCTCAATATTTGTTCCCAGCCTAAAACTCTATCAGATAAGGATCCTGGCAATTGGACAAGATCAAATCTTTGTTACATTTCAAGTTATTCCATCCTCAAGGTACCATAGAGATCAGTCAGACATTCATACTGAAGAAGGCATTTCCATATCTCAAGCCATTCTAGGAGGCACAATAAATGTTGAAGGAATATATGGTGATACTTTATCTGTAGAGATTCAACCAGGGACTTCTTCACACACAAAAATTAAAATTCCTTACAAAGGACTGAAAAATAGGATCCTGGCTTACCTCATCCATGTTTCTGCGCGGAATGTGGAAGAAGGACAGGAGAAGTTTCAGCTTCACCTGGGTTTGCAGATCGGGAAAACAGTCTTTGATATTTTTGAGAACATCTGGATTGAGTTGTGAGCAAATTGACCCGCTGGTCCACGAATCATTCTGAAAAATAGAAACAGCAGTGGTTATGGGCACCACTTTGTTCATGTGAAGATAGAGGTACCCAGGTATCCAAGTGAAAAACAGAAGGATTTAGTGAGAGAATTTTTCAGTGTGGAACCCAACACAAATGGTAATAAGGATGACTTATTGTGGAGCCAAAGCGAAATATCACTATCCCTGACCGTCGCCATTTTCCAACTGAGAAAAAATTTGTTTGTTTATGTAATTTTTTGATGGATCTAGCACAGGGGAGCGTGTTGAGGACGAGATTTTTCGAGAAAAATCCCATGACAACAGTAGGGGGATGGGATTTTATTTTTCATAAAACGTCCCTTTCCCACCATAAATTCTTTGTTTATTTTTGACTTGTAACTTGTACCTAATATTTTTTTTATTTTCTGTTTGTCAAGACCTCACCTCACAACTTTTGAAGAATTTGAAGTAAAATTTCGTTTTTCGTAGGTACTTACCTAATAGGTAATTAGTTTTCTCAACCTCTTTTTATTCTTGCGCTAATTCAAGTCACAAGTGAGTGTTTCTGTTACTTACTATAAAGTACCTACTCTTTTTTGTCTACTGTCATCAAGTCAGTAGTCAGTGTCAGTGTCTCTATAGTCCCTGCTGGATTGCCTTGTTTGAGATATCTAACGTGTGTCTGTGTTGGTACGAGATCAGTTCAAGGAAGATGAAGTTGTGACATAACTACCAATAAAATTCTACCATAATAAAATGATATAATTGGACACAGGATTGAATAATCCCAATCCTATCCTTACCATACTTGTTTAAAAAATATATTGATTCTGTCTTGATAATAAAGACCACATGTGACATTAGCCAATCATGCAATATTCGAGGCGAGGCCAAATTTACATCAATCATCACTGTTATCCCTTATTTTTAATTAACAATTTATTTTAATTATTTTTTAAGAGGTTTAATAGTAACAGTTTATTATTTTATGTTTGTTAAAATAATGAGTATATTTAAATTGAATTGAAGTTGAACATTGGATAGATTTTATGGCATTTTTGATGATGGCACAGATTTTTGATTAATATATTGTAAAATGAAGGCCATAGAAAATTTTATTAACATTTTAGTAATAATAAAAACCATACAATATCACCAATCTTTCCTACCATCGGCTCATCACAAAATTTTGTCAAGCTCTTTGTTCCTTGTACAACAATCTATGATTTTGACAAGACATTGTTAGGTAAGATGAAACTATAAAGTAGCTGTGACCCAAGGAAGACCTCTTGTAGCTGTATGGAGTATGGACTCTTCCTTTACCTAAATAAAAGAATTGTAGAATCATAGAATGCCTTCCTCTTCTCTTTGCCCTAAAAATGCAATCCAATGATACCCATAGTGTCTGCTTAGAGCTTGGCCTAAAATTAACAGATTTCTAATCTAATACTATGTACACAAGTGTTTTAAAATAAAAGAGAGGGGGAAAGGCATTCCCCTTTTTAAAAAGGGGGTGGCAAAACAATTTGTTTTGATAGGTGCCGAAGTGGTTAATGCACCTCCCAATACCTGTACATATTAGGGGAGGTACTTTTCAAAATCTTACAGGTCACTCATGCATAATTTTTTAGGAGATCCCAAAAACATCCAAACATCCCTGTGGTAGGTGGGAAACTCGACTTATTCAACAAATTTAATAAGCTGTATGGAGTATGGACTCTTCCTTTACCTAAATAAAAGAATTGTAGAATCATAGAATGCCTTCCTCTTCTCCTTGCCCTAAAAATGCAATCCAATGATACCCATAGTGTCTGCTTAGAGCTTGGCCTAAAATTAACAGATTTCTAATCTAATACTATGTACACAAGTGTTTTTAAAAAAAAAGAGAGGGGGAAAGGCATTCCCCTTTTTAAAAAGGGGGTGGTAAAACAATTTGTTTTGATAGGTGCCGAAGTGCTTAATGCACCTCCCAATACCTGTACATAGAGGAGGTACTTTTCAAAATCTTACAGGTCACTCATGCATAATTTTTTAGGAGAGCCCAAAAACTGATCCAAGCATCCCTGTGGTAGGTGGGAAACTCGACTTATTCAACAAATTTAATAGATGCAATCCAATGATACCCATAGTGTCTGCTTAGAGCTTGGCCTAAAATTAACAGATTTCTAATCTAATACTATGTACACAAGTGTTTCAAAATAAAAGAGAGGGGGAAAGGCATTCCCCTTTTTAAAAAGGGGGTGGTAAAACAATTTGTTTTGATAGGTGCCAAAGTGGTTAATGCACCTCCCAATACCTGTACATGTACATATTAGGGGAGGTACTTTTCAAAATCTTACAGGTCACTCGGCATAATTTTTTAGGAGAGCCCAAAAACTGATCCAAACATCCCTGTGGTAGGTGGGAAACTTGACTTATTCAACAAATTTAATAAGACAAATGGCATTTTGAAAAAATATTTTTTTCTAACTAATTTAGGTTATGGCAGCCATCATTGAACAATAATTTCAATTTTTTTAAAAAATAAAAAGATACCGAATAATAAAAAATAAAGCGACCTTTGAGATTTTGAAAAGCACCTTCTCATTTTCCAAAAACAAATGTTAAAATATTTTTTTCTAACTAATTTAGGTTATGGCAGCCATCATTGAACAATAATTTCAATTTTTTTAAAAAATAAAAAGATACCAAATAATAAAAAATAAAGTGACCTTTGAGATTTTGAAAAGCACCTTCTCATTTTCCAAAAACAACAGGGAGGAACTAACTAAAAACTTTATTAATAACTAAACTGTAATGAGGAGCCAATCCAACTATGCTATTTGACACCTGAAGTAATCTCCTGACTTATGGTAAGGACCATAATGTGAGATTTAGCTTCGTTTAACTCTTGGACTAAACTTTCTGATTGGTTGAAAGGTATAAGTCAACCAATCAGATAAAAAAAAGAGTTAAAATCTAAACCAAGTTTAAACACAGAATCTCTCTAACTAAACTGTAATGAGGAGCCAATCCAACTATGCTATTTGACACCTGAAGTAATCTCCTGACTTATGGTAAGGACCATAATGTGAGTTTTAGCTTCATTTAACTCTTGGACTAAACTTTCTGATTGGTTGAAAGGTATAAGTCAACCAATCAGATATAAAAAAAGAGTTAAAATCTAAACCAAGTTTAAACACAGAATCTCTCTCTTTTTTTTTTATTGTTTTACATGCTATTTGACACCTGAAGTAATCTCCTGACTTATGGTAAGGACCATAATGTGAGTTTTAGCTTTGTTTAACTCTTGGACTAAACTTTCTGATTGGTTGAAAGGTATAAGTCAACCAATAAGATAAAAAAAAGAGTTAAAATCTAAACCAAGTTTAAACACAGAATCTCTCTCTTTTTTTATTGTTTTATAATTTTATTCTCAAAAATAATTGGAGCCCAGGGTCCATTCTTCAATGGACTTCCTTTCCACTTGGCCTGCTTTTTTTCCGCTTTTTCAGGCTAAGTGTGTTTTTGTGGAGACATTTTTGAAATGTCCCCAAACACAATGTTTTTTGATAATCAGGAATAATTTCTACAGGGATGTAGTTCATTGACATAACAGGGAGTGGATTAAATCAAAGAGCTGAGTATGTGGAATCTCACAAGTCCTTCTTGTCCTCACTTGGTTGTTCATTGGTAGGTTTGCTGAAGTACTTGTTCTTGTAGTTCTGAAATCAGAAACACAAAGTATGAATTTAAATTGCTATCTAAAGTTCAGTAGAAGGAAAACCAATAATTCATCAGGGAGAAAAAAAAAAATCGGAAAGAAAAATAGGTAGTCGTTCGACACAATAAGCAACGTGTGAACGGTTCTTAAATTTCATGGCCAACTTCCCACATGTGTCCGCCATCTTGAATCATGTTGCTCTCACCTTTTGCTAGCTTCCCTCACATAAACACGATTAAAAAAAGTTCGCAGGCAGGCAGGAAGGTAATTAAAATTGAAATTAATTAATTAAAGGAATAAAAAAATACGACAACCTGTGGATTTCCAGTGCGAAAATATACAGAAGAGTGTTAATTTACAGGTGAAACATCCCTACTATCGTTCAATAGCAAGAATTTGAAACGGGAAACGTTTGCTGCCCGAAAATAGGACAGGTTCCTGAAAAAAAAAAAAAAAAAAAAGTTGGAATGAAAAAGGGGTTAAACCTTAAACCTCACCCAGTCAGAGTAGGGTCGGAAAAAGACAGCACACGATTGACCACATGGTCACCCCTCCGTATACTAACCACGCGCAACGTCACTTAACTTGACTGATCCATGGGGAAGTGGACTTTCAACGTTCTATCGCCGAAAACGCTGTTGCGTGGACTACTCATGGTCACCCCTCCGGATACTAACCACGCGCAACGTCACTTAACTTGACTGATCCATGGGGAAGTGGACTTTCAACGTTCTATCGCCACGCAGCGCTGTTGCGTGGACTAGACTAGAATAGAATTGCGACAGAAGACTAGGCAAGAGGTTTGATAGAGGGAACTGTAACTGCTATGGTCTTATAGTCCCGAAATCGAAGAGAGAAGGAAGACATGATAAGAGAAAGCCAGCCGTTCCGAGAACGAATATTATCCGGAGTGAATGAAATCCGTCCCGGGTGGGAATCGAAACCGCGGCCTAGCGCTTACAAGACAGACGCACTACCAACCAAGCTAACTAGGCTGGCCAAGACAGGATTAGATTACATTACATTAAAATGGGGGTCTTTCCTGTCGAAGCTACTGTGTGCGGAGTCCAGTATGTAGGACTATTGCACCGAAGACAGGATTGAATTTAAGAAATACATTGAAAATACCAAGCTGAAATACTATGGATTACCTGAGGTATAATGGAGAGACGGGCTCTTAGGTCATGTAGACCTAGAGAGGATGTTTCTATAGAGTCAATGCGAATCGAACCCTCGTTTATCGCCAAACGGAACAGGGCCTGAATTAGAGAGGATTTACCGGCTCCTGTGCGACCTGAAATAGAGAATAGTTCCTTAGTTACGATCAATTTTTATGATTATAATCAAGGCTTTAATAGCAATAGTCTTACTTGGGGTGGGTTTCATCAACTTCTTTTGTAGCCTCTAACAGGCCAGTTAACTTAACAGCTCTGTTAAGGGGTGAAAAACTGTTGACATCCACTATTACTGTTGACTTGTTAGAGTCCGTTCCCACTTGTCGTGAGTTTCATCCTATTTTTTTCTTCCAAACGTCTTGTAGGCAATTTAACTTAGGCCAGCCACGAACTATCAGGTAGACCTAACGACAGGTATCTACACCTGATCAGGTCTACCCGATAGTGTGTGTGCTCATCAGGTGTCAGGTAGACCTGACAGATGGACCGTAACTGTTAGGTCTAGAATGAGTGCTTGGCCTAAGGAACCTAAAACAATGAATTATAATGCCACGTTTTGCCTAAGGCAGCAAATAGCATTGAAAAATATTACTTTCCTTCCTATAAGATATGACAAGGAAAAAAAAAAAAATAATAAAATAAAAAAAAAAAAAAACCAGGAACACTTCACCCCCCCCAACACCCGACC
>NW_007378056.1:0-33620 GCF_000475195.1 Diaphorina citri | reverse complement strand
AAAAAAAAAAAAAAAAAAAAAAAAAAAAAAAAAAAAAAAGATGATGTCAGGTCACTAGGAAGCTTTTTGCTATGAAAACTCATTTTTTGGTTCTTACCTTCGGACATTTTGGTGTTGAGTCCCCCTGCCATTTCTTGAACCATGGGTTTGAGTTCGACCTCTTCCAGTGCATTCCATAGTACAGCATCCGGATACTCGTCGAATGGGTCCAGATTCTTACGCATGCTGCCCGAAAATAGGACAGGTTCCTAAAGAAAAAAAAAGTTGGAATGAAAAAGGGGTTAAACCTCACCCAGCCAGAGTAGGGTCGGAAAAAGTTCCAGTGCATTCCATAGTACAGCATCCGGATACTCGTCGAATGGGTCCAGATTCTTACGCATGCTGCCCGAAAATAGGACAGGTTCCTGAAAAAAAAAAAAAAAAAGTTGGAATGAAAAAGGGGTTAAACCTCACCCAGCCAGAGTAGGGTCGGAAAAAGCAGTATGTGGAATCTCACAAGTCCTTCTTGTCCTCACTTGGTTGTTCATTGGTAGGTTTGCTGAAGTACTTGTTCTTGTAGTTCTGAAAATCAGAAACACAAAGTATGAATTTAAATTGCTATCTAAAGTTCAGTAGAAGGAAAACCAATAATTATCAGGATATCAGGATCAGGGAGCAGGGACCTCACTTGGTTGTTCATTGGTAGGTTTGCTGAAGTACTTGTTCTTGTAGTTCTGAAATCAGAAACACAAAGTATGAATTTAAATTGCCATCTAAAGTTCAGTAGAAGGAAAACCAATTATTCATCAGGGAGCAGGGAGAAAGAAAAAAAAAAAATCGGAAAGAAAAATAGGTAGTCGTTCGACACAATAAGCAACGTAGCAACGTGTGAACGGTTCTTAAAATTCATGGCCAACTTCCCATATGTGTCCGCCATCTTGAATCATCTGTTGCTCTCACCTTTTGCTCGCTTCCCTCACATAAACACGATTAAAACATTAAAAAAAGTTCGCAGCAGAAAAGTAATTAAAATTGAAATTAATTAATTAAAGAAGAAATAAAAAAATACGACAACCTGTGGATTTCCAGTGTGAAAATATACAGAAAAGTGTTAATTTACAGGTAAAACATCCCTACTATCGTTCAATAGCAAGAATTTGAAACGGGGTGGATTTCCAGTGCGAAAATATACAGAAGAGTGTTAATTTACAGGTGAAACATCCCTACTATCGTTCAATAGCAAGAATTTGAAACGAACGGAAAACGTAAGTTTTCAACCTAGAAGTTTCCTGTACTGAAGATAGGAGTAGGAAATTAAAACCTTCACCACACCCAGATTTCGAACGGAAATCGTATCCTATTTCAGGCAAAGTTTCTGCCTGCTTATTTCTCGTTAATCTCGTGTAAGTAAAGCCATCAAGATAGGTCTCTCCGATAGTGCCATCATGGACATGATGATCACCAACCTTCAACAACAGAAACAAATCACCGAGCAACTCCGACGGGAGGCCAATCTCAAACGTATCAACGTATCACAAGCCATACAGGACATTATCAAGTATATCAACGAGCACCAACATGAGGACTGTCTCCTTGTTGGATTCAGCTCACAAAAGTCAAACCCATTCAAAGAGAAGACCTCGTGTATGATTTTGTAACACTGCTGGGCTCACCACATTCCTTATTGTTAAGACTAATCTATAAACCCCAGGTGAATCAATGGAACAAAGTTATTTAATTTAAAAATACACTTCTCTCCTCCATTATGAAAATTTGGTTGAACTCAAATAAAATCCATTTATCAAAAAATAATGGTTACAAAAAACATCCACTTTTTTTTTTTTCAATAATTAAGTTTAAATCAGTGGATATTGTTTGGGACTGTCTCCTTGTTGGATTCAGCTCACAAAAGTCAAACCCATTCAAAGAGAAGACCTCGTGTATGATTTTGTAACACTGCTGGGCTTGCCACATTCCTTATTGTTAAGACTAATCTATAAACCCCAGGTGAATCAATGGAACAAAGATATTTAATTTAAAAATACACTTCTCTCCTCCATTTTGAAAATTTGGTTGAACTCAAATAAAATCCATTTATCAAAAAATAATGGTTACAAAAAACATCCACTTTTTTTTTTTTCAATAATTAAGTTTAAATCAGTGGATAAAAAAAATGGTTAAAAAAAACATCCCCTCGTTTTTTTTTTTTTTTTTTTTTTTAATAATCAAGTTTAAATCAGTGGATATTGTTTGAAATTGCTAAAAAAAAAGTTACTAGAAAATAACAATGAATGCATTCTTGTCTATGACCAATAGAACGAAAAGAGTACAATATGTAACATGTCAACATCTTACACCAAACAACTTACTCTTTCTAAATAAAAATTGTCTGTGATTTACAGATTCAAAATTTAAACTATCTAACTACCTATTTTTTTTTATTCCAATAATTTGTGTACTCATACTATCTATCTCTCCATAGGTGTTAATTTAGGAAATTAGTTATATATTCTTTTAGAAAATATTTATTTTGTTCTCATCTATTCGTTTTTGTCTGAACAACTCTATTTTTTTAACAGTCTTTATTTACACATATGACAATATACATATCTCATGATTTGTCTGAACTACTCCCAAGTTTACGAATTCCAACAAACTTCCATTTTATTTCTTGTGTTTCCATTCTGTTTACTTATTTTTTATTACCGTTTATTTTTTGTTTATGAACAACTCTATTTTTTTAACAGTCTTTATTTACACATATGACAATATACATATCTCATGATTTGTCTGAACTACTCCCAAGTTTACTAATTCCAACAAACTTCCATTTTATTTCTTGTGTTTCCATTCTGTGTACCTATTTTTTTATTACCGTTTATTTTTGTTTAAATATCTTTCTTTTTACTTGTGTTTTGAATCTTGGTATGTAAAATTGGAGACTTTTGGTTCTACTTATCTCTAACTCAGTGATGCTCTATTTTCTACTCCAATCTAAAAATCTCTATGCTCTTTTTAGTTACATTTTTTTTATCCCTAACTTTTCTCAAAGGAAAAAATAAATTTTGATAAACATTGTTGATTTGATATATTACTGTGTATTTTCCCTTTTCTTTCATTTCCTTCAAAATGATACTAAGTAGATACTTTGAACAAAATACTAATAGTGTATAATATTTTGTTAGTTATTATTCCTAATTTTAATTAAAAATAAAATAATAAAATATTAATCTTGCCTTATAAAAAACTGGTTGCTTCTTTATTACCTTTTCTTTTTCCAAGTTATACAATGTGAATAAAGTTTTCTGATGATACCAACCATCTAAAATGCTGCTTGACATGACAAGATAAAAGCTGTAGAAGAATCCTACTACTAAAGCTAAATAAAGCCAGAAAAAAAAAAGAAGTAGACAAAAGCTAAATAAAGCCAAAGAAAGAAAAGAAGAAGTTGTCTTATGAATAAAGGTAGGGAAAAAGAAGTAGCTAAATAAAGCCAGAAAAAAAGTAGTTGTCTTACCTCAGCTGCAATACGATGTAAATGTTCTGCAGTGCCTCTACCTGCTTTTTCCACCATTCCATGGAATATTCCCTTCTCGTTTTGTAGGAGAACATGAGGATGGTCGAATTCCTGAAATCACATAATACAAAGAATATTATTGTTTGGGACTAAAAACAACCATCGAAAATTTTCACTGAATACATTAATAAAGCCAAAGAAAGAAAAGAAGAAGTTGTCTTATGAATAAAGGTAGGGAAAAAGAAGTAGACTAAAGCTAAATAAAACCAGAAAAAAAGTAGTTGTCTTACCTCAGCTGCAATACGATGTAAATGTTCTGCAGTGCCTCTACCTGCTTTTTCCACCATTCCATGGAATATTCCCTTCTCGTTTTGTAGGAGAACATGAGGATGGTCGAATTCCTTTAATCACATAATACAAAGAATATTATTGTTTGGCACTAAAAACAACCATCGAAAATTTTCACCGAATACATTACTTTTCTTTCTACATGACAAGGAAAGTGTGTATGTTGCAAATGTAGGGATCTTTGACCATTAGGCCATTCAATTTTCCTCTGGCGTCCCAATATTTCCTACAATGTCATTGCTAGCTTCCAAGGCAGGACAGGAGTTCAAGTGAATGGAGTTCATTAGGGACATTTAAGGAACATAAAGGACAGACAGAAGAGTCTTTGATATTGATTTTGTCGAGGTGTTGAAGATATTTGTAATAAGCTATAATTTTTAATTTGTATAAGGTAATGAGAATGTCTTTCAAATGCCAGCCTAGTTAGCTTGGTTGGTAGCACGTCTGCCTTGTAAGCGCCAGGCCGCGGGTTCAATTCCCACCCGGGGTCATATCCTGAACGGATAATGTTCGTTCTCGGAACGACTGGCTTTCTCCTTCCTTCTCTCTTCGATTTCGGGATGATAAGACCTTAGCAATTCAAGTTCTTCCTATCAAACCTCTTCAAAAGAAAAGATGCCCCGTGAGTAACCTAAAATGAGCAACAGCAGCTTTTCTTGCCAGATTTGGTATAATGTTGGGGGTTTCAAAGGAAAGTTGTCGTATGTATGTTGCAAATGTAGGGATCTTTGACCATTAGGCCATTCAATTTTCCTCTGGCGTCCCCATATTTCCTACAATGTCATTGCTGGCTTCCAAGGCAGGACAGGAGTTCAAGTGAACAGAGTTTATTAGGGACATTTAAGGAAAATAAAGGACAGACAGAAGAGTCTTTGATATTGATTTTGTCGAGGTGTTGGGTCAAACATTCGTGTCAAATGCTCGGAGTTGACTATTAGGTCATTTTCCCTAACAGCAACAGCATGATGCGTCCCAATGCAAAATTAATTTCTAAGGAAAGTGATTCGTGCCCGTGAGTAACCTAAAATGAGCAACAGCAGCTTTTCTTGCCAGATTTGGTATAATGTTGGGGGTTTCAAAGGAAAGTTGTTGTTGTTTTCAAATGCTCGGAGTTGACTATTAGGTCATTTTCCCTAACAGCAACAGCATGATGCGTCCCAATGCAAAAATTAATTTCTAAGGAAAGTAAAAAGCAACATTAGTTGATCAACTCACCACCAGGTTACCGGCGTCCATCACAAGCACCTTGTCCGAATCCATCACCGTATTCAACCGGTGAGCTATCGTCAGGACCGTACACAGCGCGAACTTTTCCCGTATCGTCTTCTGAATGAACGTATCCGTCTGCGGGTCTACGTTAGCGGTGGCTTCATCCATCACGAGGACGCGGTTGTTGCGAATGATGGCCCGCGCGAGGCAGACCAGCTGACGCTGACCGACGCTGAAGTTGGTGCCACCTGTTGCCAGGAAAAAAGAGAACAGTTCGGTATGAAAAATTTGGGTAGATAAAACAATGAACGAATCCGTCTGAGGGTCTACGGTAGCGGTGGCTTCATCCATCACGAGGACGCGGTTGTTACGAATGATGGCCCGCGCCAGGCAGACACGCTGACCGACGCTGAAGTTGGTGCCACCCGATGCGAGAAAAAGAGGAACAGTTCTTGTTAGGTATAGTTTGGTATAAATAGGACTCTGATTGTTAATGTCCTCTTTGAATTAAACACATAAGAAAAGTAGAAAAAAAGTATGTACCACCATAATTCAATGTTGGTACACTTACTTCTTCTTTCTTCTTTTTCTTCACCTTTTCCCCTGTACACATGGGGTTGGCGTTTTTCGTCAGCCTCTCAACCAGCCCTAACTAGGGTGATTGCTTTGGACTGATATTCGGTTTTGGCTACAAATTTTGCGAGTGGATGCCCTTCCACTTAACCTATTTCTGTAGCAGGGGAAATTCAGGCTGGTATACTCCCTGTTTAACGTAACCCAGCCAGACAAAAAAAAAAAAAAAAAAAAAAAAAAAAGACGGTTTTGGCTACAAATTTTGCGAGTGGATGCCCTTCCACTTAACCTATTTCTGTAGCAGGGGAAATTCAGGCTGGTATACTCCCTGTTTAACGTAACCCAGCCAGACAAAAAAAAAAAAAAAAAGATGATGTCAGGTCACTAGGAAGCTTTTTGCTATGAAAACTCATTTTTTGGTTCTTACCTTCGGACATTTTGGTGTTGAGTCCCCCTGCCATTTCTTGAACCATGGGTTTGAGTTCGACCTCTTCCAGTGCATTCCATAGTACAGCATCCGGATACTCGTCGAACGGGTCCAGATTCTTACGCATGCTGCCCGAAAATAGGACAGGTTCCTGAAGAGAAAAAAAAAAAGTTGGAATGAAGAAGGGGTTAAACCTCACCCAGCCAGAGTAGGGTCGGAAAAAGACAGTACACGATTGACCACATGGTCACCCCTCCGGATACTAACCACGCGCAACGTCACTTAACTTGACTGATCCATGGGGAAGTGGACTTTCAACGTTCTATCGCCGCGCAGCGCTGTTGCGTGGACTAGAATAGAATTGCGACAGAAGACTAGACAAGAGGTTTGATAGAGGGAACTGTAACTGCTAAGGTCTTATCGTCCCGAAATCGAAGACAGAAGGAAGACATGATAAGAGAAAGCCAGCCGTTCCGCGAACGAATATTATCCGGAGAGAATGAAATCCGTCCCGGGCGGGAATCGAAACCGCGGCCTAGCGCTTACAAGACAGACGCACTACCAACCAAGCTAACTAGGCTGGCCAAGACAGGATTAGATTACATTACATTAAAATGGGGGTCTTTCCTGGCGAAGCTCCTGTGTGCGGAGTCCAGTATGTAGGACTATTGCACCGAAGACAGGATTGAATTTAAGAAATACACTGAAAATACTAAGCTGAAATACTAAGGATTACCTGAGGTATAATGGAGAGACGGGCTCTTAGGTCATGTAAACCTAGGGAGGATGTTTCTATAGAGTCAATGCGAATCGAACCCTCGTTTATCGCCAAACGGAACAGGGCCTGAATTAGAGAGGATTTACCGGCTCCTGTGCGACCTGAAATAGAGAATAGAATAGTTCCTTAATTACGAACAATTTTTATGATTATAATCAAGGCTTTAATAGCAATAGTCTTACTGGGGGTGGGTTTCATCAACTTATTTTGTAGCCTCTAACAGGCCAGTTAACTTAACGGCTCTGTTAAGTCTACACAAATCAAATGTAACTCAACAGACTGTTAGCTTAACAGGCCTGTTAAGGGCTGAAGAACTGTTGAAATCCACTATTACTGGCCTAAGGAACCTAAAACAATGAATTATAATGCCACGTTTTGCCTAAGACAGTAGGTAAATAGCATTGAAAAAATATTACTTTCTTTCCTATAGGTCTATAGGATATGACAAGAAAAAAAAAAAAAAAAAAAAAAAAAAAAAAAAAAATCAGGAGACATTCACTCACCCACAATGCCGACCTTCTCCCGCGGCTGAATGGTGAACGTCAAGTTCTTCAACACGGGCGGTTCCGCCGGGCCGTAGCGCAGGCTCATCGAGTTGAACTCTATCCGCCCCTGGTCAGGCCAGCCGGGCGGGGGCTTATGCTCCAGGGCAGACTCCAGGGGCGGCTCCTTCTCGATGTTGGAATACTCGAGGACCCGCTCCACGGAGGTCATTTGGTTAACGAACTCCGCGCTTTGACGCATACCTATGTGCGGACAGACGGAAATACATTTTCAGTGGGTAGATTAGAATATACCTCCTTTACTCGTATCCTGCTCGAATGAGACTAAAAGTCCCTTTACCCCCAGGCCAGCCGGGCGGGGGCTTATGCTCCAGGGCAGACTCCAGGGGCGGCTCCTTCTCGATGTTGGAATACTCGAGGACCCGCTCCACAGAGGTCATTTGATTGACGAACTCCGCACAGGCCAGCCGGGCGGGGGCTTATGCTCCAGGGCAGACTCCAGGGGCGGCTCCTTCTCGATGTTGGAATACTCGAGGACCCGCTCCACGGAGGTCATTTGGTTAACGAACTCCGCGCTTTGACGCATACCTGTGTGCGGACAGACGGAAATACATTTTCAGTGGGTAGATTAGAATATAGCTCCTTTACTCGTATCCTGCTCGAATGAGACTAAAAGTCCCTTTACCTTAGCAAATTTTTGTCGATGGTGGGATTCGAACCCGGGACCTTCTGCATGGTAAGCAAAAAATGTCTAATTTTTCTTTCGGAAACGGAAACGATTTCCCCTCTTCTGACAGAGTTCCTATGGTTTAGTACAGGGACTATCACATACCTATGTGCGGACAGACGGAAATACATTTTCAGTGGGTAGATTAGAATATACCTCCTTTACTCGTATCCTGCTCGAATGAGACTCAAAGTCCCTTTACACCAGCAAATTTTTGTCGATGGTGGGATTCGAACCCGGGACCTTCTGCATGGTAAGCAAAAAATGTGTAATTTTTCTTTCGGGAACGGAAAGGATTTCCCCTCTTCTGACAGAGTTCCTATGGTTTAGTACAGGGACTATTCCTATGGTTTAGTACAGGGAAGCAAAAAATGTCTAATTTTTCTTTCGGAAACGGAAACGATTTCCCCTCTTCTGACAGAGTTCCTATGGTTTAGTACAGGGACTATCGAGTCAAAAGAGGGGAAAAAGCACCCTTCAACTTACCCCATTGGAACATGCCGGTAAGTCCGATGGCCTGAGTGATGGCCAGTCCAACATCTCCACCGAAGAAATGTTTACCAGTTACGAAGAAACTGAACGTAACCAGAGCTATGTAAACCAAACAGACAGCGTCCAGCCAGAAGCCAAACGCACGATTCGAAGCTATGAACATATACCTGGAATGGATAGAGGAAATGCAGTTAGGTGGTAGAGAACGCCTAAGGCGTTAACCTCGCCTAGTGGTTGCCTTCCACTCAAGAGTCTATTATTATTATTATTATTATCAAGCCAAAAGAGGGGAAAAAGCACCCTACAACTTACCCCATTGGAACATGCCGGTAAGTCCGATGGCCTGAGTGATGGCCAGTCCAACATCGCCACCGAAGAAATGTTTACCAGTTACGAAGAAACTGAACGTAACCAGAGCTATGTAAACTAAACAGACAGCGTCTAGCCAGAAGCCAAACGCACGATTCGAAGCTATGAACATATACCTGGAATGGATAGAGGAAATGCAAACAATAATATGTAATGATAATAAAGACCACTATTCAAGGTTTAACGGCTTTTAAAAGCCCACTTAATGTTTTGGGAAAGCCCAATAATTTTCATAAACCAATATCATTTTGGAAAGGTCTCATCATTTTGGCCTCTGCTTTCACATCCAGGTTTTTGACGGATTACAGATTACTAATAGATTATGAACCTCGTAATTTGTTCACTAACCAAGAGGCTTCCTATACTTTCACATCCAGGTTTTTGACGGATTACAGATTACTAATAGATTATGAACCTCGTAATTTGTTCACTAACCAAGAGGCTTCCTATATGTAAACTCATTACTGAACGTGGAAGCTGTTGGAGAAAAATATCGAGCCATTAATTTGATTGATTAGGCACCTACTCGAAAATGAGAAGTGATAGGGTGACCCTGATGGTTGGAAATTCTATCGTTTGAAAGTTTAGATTCTTATGAGTCGCCATCCAGTATACGGTCTTTCTTCAATCTTCTTTCTTCAGAGACTACAAGTCAAGAAGAAAGAGGAAAAGTTTGAAAACTAACTTGGAAAACATTATTCAATGTTTTTAATATGATCAATTTAGGATCTAAAGTTTACATCATACATTTATCATCAATGTTTTCCAGGTTAGTTATTTTTTCCCCTTTCTTTTAGGCTTGTGGCTTGTATTTTTGGCTTGTAATCTCTGAAGAACGAACCTACAGGATAGAGTCCCTCATTCTCTTATATGATTTCATTTATTTTTTATTATTTAATATCACATGTAATATACCATCTAAAAAATAGTAAAAAAGCAAGTACCTAAGGGAAAGAGTTTTCAAAAAATAATAATTGGAAAAAAGACAAAAGGAAAAATAATAAACCCCACCCGTGCCTAGCCACATTGGGTTTATCATACTTTAAATGTAAAAAAAAAGAACAATTGATAAGCGAAAATAAGTTTATTTATTGTTTACTGTAAATTTATATATTTGTTATTTTGCTTTATTCAATTTGTTCAATATTTTTTGAAAATTTTGTACAATAAAAGTACTTATATTACCATTTACCATTACCATCCAATATCATTGGATCGGAAATACCTATTTGACTGTACAAGATGAATACGAAAGTTGTTATATATTTGTTATTTTGCTTTGTTCAATTTGTTCAATATTTGTTGAAAATTTTGTACAATAAAAGTACTTATATTACCATTACCATATGATAGACTAT
Source organism: Diaphorina citri (assembly GCF_000475195.1). NCBI lineage: Eukaryota > Metazoa > Arthropoda > Insecta > Hemiptera > Psyllidae > Diaphorina > Diaphorina citri. The sequence continues at coordinate 23,340 of NW_007378056.1, read as the reverse complement.
TCTATTCAATCTTGCTTTGAAAAGTAGGTCTGGATGTGAGTGATTCCATTCTATTCTATGCGCTAAGTCGATTTATGTTGATAGCATTTGGGTTGCGTGGAAGAGCTAGTTCCTTTTGGAGAATCCTGCCACATTAAATCTTCTTCTTCTTCGCCTTTTCTAATGTTCAGATGGGGTCGGCGTTTGTCGTCGGCCTTTTAATCAGCTTTAGAGTGATCGCTTTGAGGCCAACTGGTTCTGGCTAAACAAACTTTTCCGAGTGGGATGCCCTTCGCACTCAACCTTCGCTATTGATAAAGCGTGAGGAAATTTGGACTAGTCTTCTCCCTGTTTATAGTCCCTTAGCTAGACGCTGATCTACTCTCTGTTTATAGTTTATTTACATAAATCCTGCCCATATAAATGCGCATAGCGACCGGTGCCAGCATGGTAGGTAAACATTGGATTTTAGGATTATTGAGATATTGGGAAGAGTCCTACAATGCTGCAGTGAGCACCAAAGTTGTGACATAATAACACAAAGAAACTGCATGCACATTTACATTGAAAATACTAAGCTGAAATACTATGGATTACCTGAGGTATAATGGAGAGACGGGCTCTCAGGTCATGTAGACCTAGAGAGGATGTTTCTATGGAGTCAATGCGAATCGAACCCTCGTTTATCGCCAAACGGAACAGGGCCTGAATTAGAGAGGATTTACCGGCTCCTGTGCGACCTGAAATTTTTTTTCTTTTTTTTAAAGAGGTTTGACAGAGGGAACTGTAACTGCTATGGTCTTATCGTCCCGAAATCGAAGAGAGAAGGAAGAACATTATCCCATCAGGATAAAATCCGCCCCGGGCGGGAATCTAACCCGCGGCCTAGCGCTTACAAGGCAGACGCACTACCAACTAAGCTAACTAGGCTGGCAATCAAATGTAACTTAACAGACTGTTAGCTTAACAGGTCTGTTAAGGGCTGAAAAACTGTTGAAATCCAAGACGACACCGAAGCGAATACAATAGTCCGTCCCTTATACCTTTTTTATTACTATTGTAATAATAAAGGAAGGACGGACTAAAAATGGGTTTCTAAGCTTAAGTTGCGTTACACATTTGTCAATTCTTTTTCTGTCTGTGTTTGTTTCTATGACCAATAATTAATTTATAGGGAACCTGTACAAAGATATTTGTAATAAGCTATAATTTTTAATTTGTATAAGGTAATGAGAATGTCTTTCAAATGCCAGCCTAGTTAACTTGGTTGGTAGCGCGTCTGCCTTGTAAGCGCTAGGCCGCGGGTTCAATTCCCACGGATAATGTTCGTTCTCGGAACGGCTGGCTTTCTCCTTCCTTCTCTCTTCGATTTCGGGATGATAAGACCTTAGCAATTCAAGTTCCTCCTATCAAACGTCCTCAAAAGAAAAGATAAAAAGTGAATTTTTTTTCAGATATTTGTAATAAGCTATAATTTTTAATTTGTATAAGGTAATGAGAATGTCTTTCAAATGCCAGCCTAGTTAGCTTGGTTGGTAGCGCGGCTGCCTTGTAAGCGCTAGGCCGCGGGTTCAATTCCCACCCGGGGTCTTATCCTGAACGGATAATGTTCGTTCTTGGAACGGCTGGCTTTCTCCTTCCTTCTCTCTTCAATTTCGGGATGATAAGACCTTAGCAATTCAAGTTCTTCCTATCAAACCTCTTCAAAAGAAAATAGAAGTGGATTTTTTTTTGTCAACCTTGGGCATCGAACCCAGGCACCACCTTACCTTCCAGTCGTTTGACGCTGCGAGACGTGGATAAATAGTACACCCGCAGTACGTAGAAGACTACCAGTATGATGAACGTAGGTATGAGGAGCCAATAGTTGACCACGCCCACCACCACGATGATACCTGCAGAACACAACGATAATGGTTTATTTAATGTAACTTAAAAACATCTTTCTTTTGTTCTTATCTTTATTGTTTCAAGTCGCATCCAGCACACCCAGCAGTGATTGAACTTGCCAATATCATCTTATACACCCGATTACTCCAAACTTGAGGCTTCCTTCTCTCTTCGATTTCGGGATGATAAGACCTTAGCAATTCAAGTTCTTCCTATCAAACCTCTTCAAAAGAAAAGATAAAAAGAAGACTACTAGTATGATGAACGTAGGTATGAGGAGCCAATAGTTGACCACGCCCACCACCACGATGATACCTGCAAAACATAACGATAATGGTTTATTTGATCATTTGATGTAACTTAAAAACATCTTTCTTTTGTTCCTATATAACAGGGCTGCCCAACCGGTCAATCGCGGATTCGTTTCAAGTCGCATCCAGCACACCCAGCAGTGATTGAACCTGCCAATATCATCTCACACACCCGATTACTCCAAACTTGAGTGTACGTAGAAGACTACCAGTATGATGAACGTAGGTATGAGGAGCCAATAGTTGACCACGCCCACCACCACGATGATACCTGCAAAACACAACGATAATGGTTTATTTAATGTAACTTAAAAACATCTTTCTTTTATTCCTATATAACAGGGCTGCCCGACCGGTCGATCGCGGATTCGTTTCAAGTCGCATCCAGCACACCCAGTAGTGATTGAACCTGCCAATATCATCTTGTACACACCCGATTACTTCAAACTTGAGGACCGAATTCAGAGTCAACTCTCTCATTCAATCGCAAGACTGTATTGAAAATTCAAGTCGATCTTCTACACCGACCACTACACCACCTGCCTCGGTGGTGTAGTGGTCAAGGCGCTCGCCTGGTAAACAGGAGGGTGTGGGTTCAATCCCAGCCGAGGTATGGAATTTTATCCTCTGGTAAACAGGAGGGCGTGGGTTCAATCCCAGCCGAGGTATGGAATTTTATCCTCAATATAATTTGAGAATTTGACCACAATAGTAGTAGTAGCCTACTGCTGGAGTAAAGGGACTTTTCAGTCCTATGCGAGCAGTATAAATAAGCACTATTATTATTATTATCTTCCTCTGAAAAGGTTAAGCACCCCGGGTTTATTCTAATATCTACTACATAATCTGAATCTCCCAGAAATTCCAAGACATAGGACTCAGGTATATGGTAACTCTTACCGATCAGTGTCAGACCGATTTGAAACAGATCGATCAGGATGTTCGGCAGAAGCTCGTCTATGGCGCCAATGTCCTTGGAGAATCGGTTGAGAATTCGGCCTGAAACCAGAGAAATTGATTGGAATTAAATAAGAAATTTAAACGAGTGATTTTTTTTCGATGTTCGGCAGAAGCTCGTCTATGGCGCCAATGTCCTTGGAGAATCGGTTGAGAATTCGGCCTGAAACCAGACAGATTGATTGGAATCAAATAAGAAATTTAAACGAGTGATTTTTTTTCCCCTTGGTAAAGAAATAGCGATTTTTGTAGCCAAAACCAAATGTCAGTCCAAAGCAATCACCCCAGGGCTAATTTTGAGGCTGACAAAAAACACCGACCCCGTCTTAAGACGGGATACAAAAGGGGTAAGAATAGCTAATAATTTCACAAATCTACAATTTTATTTATATAGATTTCTGTCTGTTCGTTTGTATGTCTGTCTGTCTTGACCAGTTTTGTTGATTTTTTTTCTACAATTTTATTTATATAGATTTCTGTCTGTTCGTTTGTATGTCTGTCTGTCTTGACCAGTTTTGTTGATTTTTTTTCTTTTTTTTTTTGCGGTTGTTAAAAGAGTACCGAGGGTGACATAGGCTACTTAAATTCGTCACATTCCATCCTGATTCAAAATGGCGGTGCTTTAAAGTCATGCCTCTAAATCCGCGCTAATCCCGTACAAAAGACGGGTCAACCACTGGTTTATACATATGAATCTACGGTTGAGAGTGTTTGTTCCCTTTGTCACTCACCAGAAGGGTTCTTGTTGAAGAAGTACATCGTGGCCTGCGTAATGCTGTCGAACATCTGATTGTGCAGGCGCATACTGGCGCGCATACACATGCGCACGTACGCCATCGACCTTATCACAGTCAGTATCACCATGGTAATCGTGATCGCCGTAAACAAATAGATAAAGTCGAGGCGCGTGAGGGGAAGGTTGAACAGGAGAGGGGAAGCGGGCACGAGCAGTTCCGAAGTTTCACCGGAAATGACCGAGTGAGCCGTGCTGTGATTGGTGGAATTCGAGCCCGCCGCTTCTTCACTGTTCACCCTGGAAGGAGAAAACGAATTACGGTCGAACCATGTTAATTAAGAGCAATAGTCCTAAACAAAAGTGGAACGCGACACACAAGGGATCAACAAGAGACCACCTTAACAAAATAATAGCCGGGTTAATTGAGAGAAAAAAAAAAAAGAAGCGAATTACAGTCAAACTTGGTTCACTAAGAACAGTGGTTAGAAAAAATTGGCAGGGATAACACCCGTTCCAAATGGTTCACTGAAATTAACCCGAAGTGGATTCCCAAAGTGGTACTTATTGGATAAAAGTCGTGCTTTCTCGAGGACTTCAAATGAGAACCCATTTTTTAAATTTTGAAATCTACGTCGAATTTCATGGAGCACCATATAATCTTTTGTTATTATTGTTAAGTAATAGATATGGGTAATCCCAATGGGACTAGAACCTCTAGTAACTAGAGGTTCTAGTCCCATTAGAGGCCTTCAGCCTACCAGTGTCAAAAATGGTATGTATTTTTTGTTATTTAAAAAAAAAAAGGTTGAAAAGGAATAACATCGTTTCAGCATTTCTAAGGTATAGAACCTTTCTAAGGTATAGTTTATTTAATATTGAAATAAATACTAATGATTAAGATTTCCAAACGCAAAAAAGACAGACAACCTACTTACATTTTTGCCCCTAGATAGCCATCGTCCCCTTTATCGCTCCTTTTATTGATCGCCCCCCTTATCGCCCCAATGAAAATCTCCATCGCCCAGGTTGGGAAACACTGCTGTAGATAATACTTACCAATAAGTAATCCAATAGTCGCTCCCGCTGGCAAATACTTGAGTGAACACAAACGTGAGGAACATATAGAAGAGGAACAACACGCTGCCTCCCGCCAGGAAATAAGATTTGAACACGTGAGAGCTGATCCCCCCTGTACTTCGCATTTCTTGGTCGCCCAGTAGTTCCTCGTAGTTCCCCATGTCATCTATTGACGAAGCTACACTCTGTGAATAGAATTTAACAGAAGAGCTATAGAAGTCACGGCGGGAATCGAACCCGCGGCCTAGCGCTTACAAGGCAGACGCACTACCAACTAAGCTAACTAGGCTGGCGAATATACTTTTAACTTACTTTCTAGCATTTCTGACCATACTGGCGAATGACCGCTCCCAGGCGTATTGGATTTGGTGCGTGATCAACATCACGGTCTTCTCTTTTAGGAAACCTGGACGTGAAACGAGAATTAGAATAGAAAATCAAAATCGAATCATGAATCTTTGTGCTTTTTCACAACTTTAGTGGGTATTCCCGCATTACCAAGTGCCTCTTTTATTATTTCATCTACTCGTATCATCAATCTACCCTGGTAATGCCGCCACTCTCCCAGGCGTACATCTTGATCACTTGAATTCCAGATATGATTTCATTCATTAATCTCACCCTCTCATCGGTACGTAGCGCGGTTTTCAGCCGTAACTCGGACGTTTTTTTGCCCAAATACACTGAAAAGAGAAAATATTGAGGGGATTTAAGTAGAGGGTAAAAGAAGGACTTGTAAAACGTGCTAAGACGGCTAATCATCTACCGAGCTAATCGCTTTACATCAATTATATAATTTCATCAACTTTTTTTAGCTCCCAACAGCTCGCAACTCGATTAAAGTAGCTACTCACTTGTCCTCACGAGGCTGAGTGCACCCCGAACTCCAAGCACAGAGCCGAAAAAACTTCGACTCCATCGAGAATCGAACCGGGGAACTAGAGTGATAACTCAACTTCGCCCCTGAGATTGCAGAAAGGTGATGAGATTTTTTTTTTTTGAAAAGGAAAATGGATATATTTTTACATACCAAGTGTAATAAATTCCCCCCAGAGCACGCCACTTACCGGTAATACAGTTTTTTAGCTCCTTACAGGCTGTTAATCCTATACAAATCAATCAATTTACACCAATGATATAATTTCATCAACTTTTATTTTTTTTTTTAGCTCCTTACAGGCTGTTAATCCTATACAAATCAATCAATTTACACCAATGATATAATTTCATCAACTTTTATTTTTTTTTTTAGCTCCTTACAGGCTGTTAATCCTATACAAATCAATCAATTTACACCAATGATATAATTTCCCTGTGTATAACCACCTTACAATATCAACTTACCCTCACAGAGCTCTGTCTAGGATGCAACAATGTTCCACTCGCATTATCATCCACTTCATTTTCTGCCTTGTCTTCCTCTTCAGGGGTGTCTAATAATTGCTTCAAGCCTAGCCTAGCCTAGCCCTGTGTATAACCACCTTACAATATCAACTTACCCTCACAGAGCTCTGTCTAGGATGCAACAATGTTCCACTCGCATTATCATCAACTTCATTTTCTGCCTTGTCTTCCTCTTCAGGGGCGTCCAATAATTGGGTAAAGTCCAGTCCAGACGCGAGAAGTTGGGTAGTGGTACCAAATGCCTCCACGGAGCCCTTCTCCAAAAGCATGACGTGATCTACGTGCGTGAGATATTGGATTTGGTGCGTGATCAACATCACGGTCTTCTCTTTTAGGAAACCTGGACGTGAAACGAGAATTAGAATAGAAAATCAAAATCAAATAATGAATCTTTGTGCTTTTTCACAACTTTAGTGGGTATCCCAGCATTACTAAGTGCCTCCTTTATTATTTCAATTTTATTTTATTTTTTTAATAGATGCGGGAGGCGAGATTTTTTTCATCCTGAACAAGGGATGCGACATACCAAATCCAAACCGTTCCAAAGTTACTAGGGGGTTCACTAGGACTTCTAAGCCATGCTGTAGATCAGTGTTTCCCAACCTTTTCTCTACGATCGCTCCCTTTCAGAATTTGTACAGATTATCGGAACTGTGATCCCCCCCCAACATAAATATACTAATGATTAAGATTTCCAAACGCAAAAAAGACAGACAACCTACTTGCATTTTTGCCCCTAGATAGCCATCGCCCCCTTTATCGCTCCTTTTATTGATCGCCCCCTAAGGCTTCATCACCCCAATGAAAATCTCCATCGCCCAGGTTGGGAAACACTGCTGTAGATAATACTTACCAGTAAGTAATCCAATAGTCGCTCCCGCTGGCAAATACTTGAGTGAACACAAACGTGAGGAACATATAGAAGAGGAACAGCACGCTGCCTCCCGCCAGGAAATAAGATTTGAACACGTGCGAGCTGATCCCCCCTGTACTTCGCATTTCTTGGTCGCCCAGTAGTTCCTCGTAGTTCCCCATGTCATCTATTGACGAAGCTACACTCTGTGAATAGAATTTAACAGTGTTAAAATAAAAGAGCTGAAACAATAATAGGTAAGTAGTACAAAAAATAAGCAATTTCCTTTTTTCCACTTTCCTATTTTAACTTTAATAAAATAAAATGTCCTGTAACATTTACAATAATATAACAATAACATTCTTTTATTCTGTTGTAACATTTACAATATCTCTAACCGTTTAGTCGATATAGCTGAAAACCGCCAAAAAGCGGTGTCTGGTGTGAACATCACACGACTTTCCTTATCCTATTGAATGGTGCTTATTTGGGTGTTCTGTTGTAACATTTACAATATCTCTAACAAACGGTTATCGATATAGCTGAAAACCGCCAAAAAGCGGTCAAAATACCGCCAACCGCAACACCTATTTTAACCAAACGTTTTGTGTTGCATCCTTGTCACATTTGTGAACTACATACCAAATTTTAAATCTTTAGCTTATACCGTTCCCGAGATATAGTTAAATTACACCGAAAACCGCCAAAAAGCGGTAAAATGCCGCCAAGCGTTGCACCGGTCTTAACCAAAAGTTTCGATCTAGCTTATACCGTTCCCGAGATATAGTTAAATTACACCGAAAACCGCCAAAAAGCGGTAAAATGCCGCCAAGCGTTGCACCGGTCTGAACCAAAAGTTTCGTGTCGCATCCTTTTCACATTGGACAGCTACATACCAAATTTCAAGTCTCTAGCTCTTACCGTTCTCGAGATATTTTGTTTACAGACAGACACACACACGGACCAATGGCTAACTTTGGATTTAGGCTCTAGGGACCTCAAAACGTGTTTTGGCACTAAAAACTGACCATCGAAAATTTGACCCGATTAAATTACTTTCCTTCCTATAGGAAGGAAAGTAAAAATGACCTTACAGGGCCCCGGGAGGTCCAATCGAGTCCGAAATCCAAGAGGAAATTTCCTTTATAGTGTAGTCTCTACTACTACCTACCTATCTTTACCTGTTGTATTCTATTTCATTGTCATTCTCTACTACCAACCTATTAATTCACATTTACCTTTTTTTCTAGTTAAGCAAGGTCTTTTTATTGAATTGTTAGTTGTAACGTGTTTTGACACTAAAAACTGACCATCGAAAATTTGACCCGATTACATTACTTTCCTTCCTATAGGATAAGGAAAGTAAAAATGACCTTACAGGGCCCCGGGAGGTCCAATCGAGTCCAAAAGAGGAAATTTCCTTTATAGTGTTAAACACAGTTGCCAAATTTCATCAAAATCGGATGAATCGTTGTAAAGTTATGATGAAACAAACAAAATTACAAACAAATTAAATGCCCCCTAATACCTAAGTAGATTGATTTTATTTTTTCCTTGATAGATCTACATAATCAGGTCACAGTAAAATAGGGCCTAAAAAGTAATTTTACAGAACCAAACAAGTAATTTTTCCAGGCTTTTCAGCATATAACTTACCCTCACAGAGCTCTGTCTAGGATGCAACAATGTTCCACTCGCATTATCATCCACTTCATTTTCTGCCTTGTCTTCTTCTGCTTCTTCTTTTTCTGGGGTGTCCAAAGGCCAGCCACACACTATCAGGTAGACCTGACAGGTACATCTGATCAGGTCCACCCCTCAGGTCTAAATGATACCTGATGAGCACACACACTATCAGGTGTACCTGTCAGGTCTATCTGGTAGTGAATGGTTGGCCTAAGAGAAGCTTTTTTTTAGTTATCCCCAAAAAAAGGCGACCCAAATTTTTGGCTTCGGTACAAAATGAATAGCCCATTCTTAAAGGAAATTTAGCTTATAGCTTATAACCAAGTCGTATTTAACGATTTCTACTATACTGAAGCCCGTTCCCCCTCTTTTGGTTTGATAGCGCCAGTACAAAACCATAGAAGCTCAAGCATAAATATCAACTTACCCTCACAGAGCTCTGTCTAGGATGCAACAATGTTCCACTCGCATTATCATCCACTTCATTTTCTGTCTTGTCTTCCTCTTCAGGGGCGTCCAATAATTGGGTGAAGTCCAGTCCAGACGCGAGGAGTTGGGTAGTGGTACCAAATGCCTCCACGGAGCCCTTCTCCAAGAATATACGAGACCTTGTTTAGACTGCTGGGGTAAAGGGACTTTTCAGTCCTATTCGGGCAGGATAAACAAGGTATATTCTATTCTAATCTATAGTGTTAAACACAATTGCCAAATTTCATCAAAATCGGATGAATCGTTGGAAAGTTATGATGAAACAAACAAAATTACAAACAAATTAAATGCCCCCTAATACCTAAGTAGATTGATTTTTTCCTTGATAGATCTACATAGTCAGGTCACAGTAACATAGGGCCTAAAAAAGTAATTTTACAAAACCAAACAAGTAATTTTTCCAGGCTTCTCAAGCATATAATATAACTTACCCTCACAGAGCTCTGTCTAGGATGCAACAATGTTCCACTCGCATTATCATCCACTTCATTTTCTGCCTTGTCTTCCTCTTCAGGGGTGTCTAATAATTGCTTCAAGCCTAGCCTAGCCTAGCCTACCCTGTGTATAACCACCTTACAATATCAACTTACCCTCACAGAGCTCTGTCTAGGATGCAACAATGTTCCACTCGCATTATCATCCACTTCATTTTCTGCCTTGTCTTCCTCTTCAGGGGCGTCCAATAATTGGGTAAAGTCCAGTCCAGACGCGAGAAGTTGGGTAGTGGTACCAAATGCCTCCACGGAGCCCTTCTCCAAAAGCATGACGTGATCTACGTGCGTGAGATATTGGATTTGGTGCGTGATCAACATCACGGTCTTCTCTTTTAGGAAACCTGAACGTGAAATGAGAATTATACAAACGTGAAATCATGAATTAGAATAGAATATTCCATGCTTCTACTGCTCGAATAGGACTAAAATAAGAATAGAATACGTGAACAACATCACGGTCTTCTCTTTTAGGAAGCTTGGACGTGAAACGAGAATTAGAATAGAAAATCAAAATCAAATCATGAATCTTTGTGGTAAAGCAGAGAGCTTTTTCACAATTTAGTGGGTATCCCAGCATTACTAAGTGCCTCATTTATTATTTCATCTAATCGTATCATCAATCTACCCTGGTAATGCCGCCACTGGTCGCTACTCGATTAAAGTAGCTACTCACTTGTCCTCACGAGGCTGAGTGCACCGCGAACTCCAAGCGCAGAGCCGAAAAAACTTCGACCCCATCGAGAATCGAACCGGGGAACTCCGGTGTGCAAGCCTAGAGTGATAACTCAACTCTGCCCCTGAGATTGCAGAAAGGTGATTTTTTTTTTTTAGAAAAGGAAAATATTTTTACATACCAAGTGTAATAAATTCCCCCCCAGAGCACGCCACTTACCGGTAATACAGTCCTCAAACAAATGTTTTCCTACATGAGCGTCCACAGCAGACAATGGATCATCCAGCAGGTACACATCCGCCCTCTTGTACACGGCCCTGGCTAGGGATATACGAGCCCTCTGACCGCCACTGAGTGAAACGCCCTTGTCACCTACCAGGGTTCGATCCCCGGACGGGAGCTGGGCAAAGTCCTCTTTGAGGGCGCACACCTTGACTACGCGTCTGGAAATAGAATAGAACATAGATAACTGACACAAAGAAAGAAAGAGAGGAAGAAAGAAAGAAAGGAAGAAAGAAAGAAAGAAAGAAAGAAAGAAAGGAAGAAAGAAAGAAAGAAAGGAAGAAAGAAAGGAAGGAAGAAAGAAAGAAAGGAATAAAGAAAGAAAGAAAGAAAGAAAGAAAGAAAGGAAGAAGAAACTAAAATAATAATATCTAAAATACTAAAATAATAATAAATCGCTACTTGATTAAAGTAGCTACTCAGTCCAGAGAGCATTCCCAAACTCTAAAGCCAGCCACTATCAAGTAGACCTGATAGGTACACCTGCTCAGGTATACCTGACACCTTATGAGCACACACACTATCAGGTAGACCTGACAGGTACACCTAATCAGGTCCGTCTGTCAGGTCTACCTGACACCTTATGAGCATAAACACTATCAGGTAGACCTGATAGGTACATCTAATTAGGTCCGTCTGTCAGGTCTGCCTGATACCTGATGAGCACACACACTATCAGGTAGACCTGACAGGCACACCTAATCAGGTCCATCTGTAAGGTCTACCTGACACCTTATGAGCATACACACTAATAGGTACACCTAATCAGGTCCGTCTGTCAGGTCTACCTGATACCTGATGAGCACACACCACACACTATCAGGTAGACCTGACAGGTACACCTAATTAGGTCCGTCTGTCAGGTCTACCTGATATCTGATGAGCACACACACTATTAGGTAAACCTGACAGGCGGAACTGGCCAGGTGTACCTGTCAGGTATGTCTAACAGTGAGTGGCTGGTAAAACTCACAAAATAGTAAGGAACATAGCTCACCGATATCTGTTCTTTTCCATGGGCAATCCAAACAGTATATTGGAGCGAACACTGCCAGCGAATAGCCAGGGTTCCTGAGATGCATACGATATAGACCCAGCCACCTCAATATTACCTTCCAGTACGGGCAACTCACGGAGTATGGCTTGGAATAGAGAACTCTGAAAATAGAAATATACACAATTAAGCCACCTCAATATTACCTTCCAATACGGGCAACTCACGGAGTATGGCTTGGAATAGAGAACTCTGAAAATAGAAATATACACAATTAAAAAGAGGTGACACTATTATAGCACCTGTCAATCACTATAAAGAATAAAATTAAAGAATGGTTGATTTTGAACCTTTTAAACGAAACGAAAGATTTACCTAGAATTAGGGTCTGGATGGCCGGGGCCCATCGGGGCCAAAATGGGCCCCATTTAGTGTAGGAGCCCCAAATTTTAATCATCGACGTGCATTGATCTGATTCAGAAGTGGCCCCGGGCGGGAATCGAACCCGCGGCCTAGCGCTTACAAGGCAGACGCACTACCAACAAAGCTAACTAGGCTGGCTACACAATTATTGATCTGATTCAGAAGTGTATTAAATTTCATCAAAATCCGAGCAAGCAATCGCGAATTATAACGGAACAAATATTCAAACAAACAAACATCCATACCGAATGCAAAACGCTCGAGTTAAAACGTTCATTTCGTTCGGTCAATAAAAACCATTGAAATAGACAAGTCTGAAAATAGAAATATAGGGAACCAGGGTGTCTACCAAAATGAAAAAGGAAAAAAAAAAAATCCCTTTTCCCGGTTTACCAGTCTTTTGAGTGTGAGTGTGTGTTTATTTTGGGCAAAGTCCTCTTTGAGGGCGCACACCTTGACTACGCGTCTGGAAATAGAATAGAACATAGATAACTGACACAAAGAAAGAAAGAAAGGAAGAAAGAAAGAAAGAAAGAAAGGAAGAAAGTCAGGTCTACCTGATACCTGATGAGCACACACACTATCAGGTAGACCTGATAGGTACATCTAATCAGGTCCGTCTGTCAGGTCTACCTGATACCTGATGAGCACACACACTATTAGGTAACCTGACAGGCGAAACTGACCAGGTGTAACTGTCAGGTATGTCTAACAGTGAGTGGGAGCTGGGCAAAGTCCTCTTTGAGGGCGCACACCTTGACTACGCGTCTGGAAATAGAATAGAACATAGATAACTGACACAAAGAAAGAATGAAAGAAAGAAAGGAAGAAAGAAAGGAAGGAAGAAAGAAAGAAAAAAAGAAAGGAAGAAAGAAAGTCAGGTCTACCTGATACCTGATGAGCACACACACTATCAGGTAGACCTGATAGGTACACCTAATCAGGTCCGTCTGTCAGGTCTACCTGATACCTGATGAACACACACACTATTAGGTAAACCTGACAGGCGAAACTGACCAGGTGTACCTGTCAGGTATGTCTAACAGTGAGTGGGTGGTAAAACTTACAAAATATTAAGGAACATAGCTCACCGATATCTGTTCTTTTCCATGGGCAATCCAAACAGTATATTGGAGCGAACACTGCCAGCGAATAGCCAGGGTTCCTGAGATGCATACGATATAGACCCAGCCACCTCAATATTACCTTCCAATACGGGCAACTCACGGAGTATGGCTTGGAATAGAGAACTCTGAAAATAGAAATATACACAATTAAAAAGAGGTGACACTATTATAACACCTGTCAATCACTATCTATATATATAAAAGGGAAATATGGACGGGTCATGTATGTATAGAATAAAATTAAAGAATGGTCGATTTTGAACCTTTTAAACGAAACAAAAGATTTACCTAGAATTAGGGTCTGGATGGCCGGGGCCCATCGGGGCCAAAATGGGCCCCATTTAGTGTAGGAGCCCCAAATTTTAATCATCGACGTGCATTGATCTGATTCAGAAGTGTATTAAATTTCATCAAAATCCGAGCAAGCAATCGCGAATTATAACGGAACAAATATTCAAACAAACAACCATACCGAATGCAAAACGGTCGAGTTAAAACGTTCACTTCATTCGGTCAATAAAAACCATTGAAATAGACAAGTCTGAAAATAGAAATATAGGGAACCAGGGTGTCTACCAAAATGAAAAAGGAAAAAAAAAAAATCCCTTTTCCCGGTTTACCAGTCTTTTGAGTGTGAGTGTGTGTTTATTTTAATTTAATTTCTAGTCTATTTTTTTAAGATTTTCCACCCTATTCTAGCCCCACATTGTCTCATCGAAATTCTATTCTTCACCCTAAATTTAGTAATAGAAAGCAAGTAGGTACCTTAAGTGGAAAGTAAAGGTAGAAACACACTATCATCACGTTACGTCACGTGATGACAGTGTGTTTCTGCCTTAAATACGAGTAGCATACGTGTTTTGGTATTATTCTCACCTTCCCAGAGCCCACAGGTCCAATGACGGCTACAAGGTTGCCAGGTTTCACATCGAGTGTTATATCGTTCAGCGTGTAATCCGGTTGATCTGGCAACCACTTGGCTTTGATGTTCTTTATGAAGATACCTGGAGGAGAAGAGAAATAATAGAAAGTAACAAAAACAGTAGGTAAACACTTTTTTTTTTCAATGCTGATTTTTCAATTTTAATTTACAGAAAAACAGAAAAAAATTTGGGCCCTTCATTTTTGAGCCAAAAACCTGGATATAAGAGAAGAAAAAACCTTGATATAGGAGAAAACCACCATGCTGAACCTCGACATAAGAGAAACTGGATATTGTGGAAACCTGGATATAAGAGGTGGTCCCCACCTATTCCCGCCGGGGCGGATTTTATCCTGATGGGGAAATGTCCGTTCTCGGAACCGCCGCTGGCTTTCTCCTACTCCCTGTCTTTCTCTCCTCTCTTCGATTGTCGGACGATGAAGACCATAGCCAGTTACAGTTCCCTCTGTCAAACCTCTTAAAAAAAAAAAAGCTTGATATAGGAGAAAACCACCATGCTGAACCTCGATGTGAGAGAAACCTGATATAGTGAAACCTGGATACAAGAGGTCCCCACCTATTTTTATCTTGGTTCTGATACTTCTACTTCTGATAAAAAAAAAAAAAAAAAAAAAACGCCTTCTCTTACCAGTCTGAGAAGGTGTCTTGCCGTTCCCGGTGACGCTGGTCACCGTATCCTGATTGGACGGCATCGACGTTACCGTTTCGCCGTTGTGAGGCAGCGATGTGATGGTGTCCTCGTACAAGGGGGAAGAGGGAGCTTTGTCTTCGGAAAACGGGGGCGAGGTGTGCTGGGGAGGGGCCACTTGGGTTTCGTCGTACAGGAGGAATTTCTGAAACATAGAATAGAATATACCTTGTTTATCCTGCTAGAATGAGACTGAAAAGTCCCTTTACTCCTGCAGTCTAAACAAGGTCTTATATATTTCATGGGTAAAGTTTACGACAAATATACGTCATGTGACATGTAACGTGAAGTTTTTTTTTTTTTTTTTAGGGATTTATTTAACGTCACTGTATAACAGCTAAGGTCTTTAGTGAAGGTGTTTTACCCATTGTTCGATGAAAAGCTATCTGGCTACCCACCTTATAGTTGGGGCGGACTTTATTCTGAAGGGATAATGTTCGTTCTCGGAACGGCCAGCTTTCTGATATCTTCGGGACGATAAGACCTTAGCAGTTACAGTAGAACTTCACTCTTTCAATTGCGGTATGCCACAGGTGCGTCCAGAATAGTGTCCTTAAGATGAGTCCAGAATAGTGTGCTTTTTTCTTACGGACTGAAGAGCTTTCTAAAAAAAGGACATCCACTCACCTGCAGTCGGTTAACGGACACCAAAGCTTCCGCAGTCATGCCTATCCCTTGCGGGAAGAACACGGTCATACTTTGGCGCAGAATGTTGAAGTAGGCCGTGACCACAAACACCTTTTCCGCGGATATAGCATGGCCGGATAGCACGTACGCTAAGATCGAGCAGAACAGAGCGATGCGAGTGTGAAATATGATGAACGAGAGAAGGACGCCTTTGATATACGTGGAGCCTCGGATTTGCTGGATTTCTTTCCTGGAAGGAGAAACATAATAATAGGAAAATTAATTTGAATACTTTGTCTTCACTTTACTAGATTGATATTAGTTTGTAAAGAGGCTTTTCATGGGTAAAGTTTACGACAAATATACGTCATGTGACATGTAACGTGAAGTTTTTTTTTTTTTTTTTTTTTAAGGGATTTATTTAACGTCACTGTATAACAGCTAAGGTCTTTAGTGAAGGTGTTTTACCCAATGTTCGATGAAAAGCTATCTGGTCATCCACATCCACCTTAGTTGGAGCGGATTTTATTCTGAAGGGATAATGTTCGTTCTCGGAACGGCCAGCTTTCTGATATCTTCGATTCGGGACGATAAGACCTCAGCAGTTACAGTAAAACTTCACTTTTTCAATTGCGGTATGCCACAGGAGCGTCCAGAATAGTGTCCTTAAGATGAGTCCAGAATAGTGTCAGCCAGTCACGGAATCAATCATTTGCATGATACAAATTTCTTGACCCCGCCGGGAATCGAACCCGGGTCTCCCTCGTGCAAGGCGAGCACAGTGACCACTACGTCATGGGAGCTGATGAAGTGACGAATTCAAACCGCATAGAACTGAAAGCAAAAAGCTTCTCTATGCTCTTTTGTATTTTCTCTCCCCTCCACTCTGTTTTTAGTATAATATCGCTCACCATACAATCATTAACTACTTAGAGTACTTAGGTACTATGTCAGCTCCCATGGCGTAGTGGTCACTGCGCTCGCCTTGCACGCGGGAGACCCGGGTTCGATTTCCGGCAAGAAATTGTATCATCCAAATGATTGATTCCGTGACTGGCTGTTGCGGGGCCCACTCAGCCTCGTGAGGAAAATGAGTAGCTATGACATTTAAAAATGCGCATAGCGACCGGTGCCAGCATGGTAGGTAAACTTTGGATTTTAGGATTATTGAGATATTGGGAAAATCCTACCATGCTGCAGTGAGCACCAAAATTGTGATATAATAACACAAAGAAATTGCATTTACATTAGTCTAAGAATGTTATAATATCGCTCACCATACAATCATTAACTACCTACTCAGGTACTACATACTCCTCTAAGCTCATCTCAGAACACAATCTGAGGTTCAGGTGTAGGGGCAAACAGCCCTAAAAGTTGGATTAAATTTCATAGAGGAGAGGGGAGGAAATAGGGGAGGATTATCACAAAACCAATTTATCTAGATATTTTAACCTATTTATTTATTTCAAGGGGGGGGGGGAACTGATAGCTGATAGAACATCATCCACCAAGTTTGTCTAGTAGTCAGTCGAAGTTTGAAGTCATTCGTCTAAGACGTTTGTTCTCGGAACGGCTGGCTTTCTCCTATCCTTTCTTCTCCCTTCGCTTGCTTGCTTGCTTGGCAGTTACAGTTCCCTCTATCATACCTCTTGGAAGGGGGGGGGGGAACTGATAGCTGATAGAACATCATCCACCAAGTTTGTCTAGTAGTCAGTCGAAGTTTGAAGTCATTCGTCTAAGAGTCTAAGACGTTTGTTCTCGGAACGGCTGGCTTTCTCCTATCCTTTCTTCTCCCTTCGCTTTCGAGATGAAAAGACCTTGGCAGTTACAGTTCCCTCTATCAAACCTCTTGAAAAAAAAAAAAAAACTTAAAAACCTTCTTTGCCTTTTCAATAACAGCATTATCAGCTCATTAGTTCAGGTAAAAATTAGGAAAGTTCAAATAAAATTTTGCCACACTCAAATGCTTGTCACAAAGATCGTTCTCCAATGATTACACCTAGATAACTTTTATGGCTTGAGTTTTGCCACACTCAAATGCTTGTCACAAAGATCGTTCTCCAATTATTACACCTAGATAACTTTTATGGCTTGATTTGGATTCAAACCATCAACTTCCAGATCCAAAGTCCAAAGCGTTAACCACTGCACTACTGAGGTTAGGTAAGTAAAAAGATATCTAAAAGTATAAAATAAACAGGGTGGTCTCACACGATTGTGCGTCACACCGGAAAGCTTTTTGCCACACTCAAATGCTTGTCACAAAGATCGTTCTCCAATTATTACACCTAGATAACTTTTATGGCTTGATTTGGATTCAAACCACCAACTTCCAGATCCAAAGTCCAACGCGTTAACCACTGCACTACTGAGGTTAGGGAAGTAAAAAGATATCTAAAAGTATAAAATAAACCGGGTGGTCTCACACGATTGTGCGTTCACACCGGGGAAGCGCCTACCTTTCGATAGATAATACAATACTTCCCTTACTTTCCTTTCTCAGAGCAATAGTCCTAAACAAAAATGGACGCGGCACACAAGGGATCAAGAAGAGACCGCCTTAACATAATAATAAATACTATAGGACAGGGAAATTAAAATGCTATCTAAAAGTATATAGTATAAAAAAATAAACAGGGTGGTCTCACACGACTGTGTGTGGACACCGGGGGGAAGCGCCTACCTTTCGATAGATAATGGTACAACATGCGACGCGCACTCTCATACCCCAGTGAAAGATATTAAACTGATTCGTGTGGTAGAACACGAGAGACACGACTTGCACGCCTATCAGATGAGAGCACGCATACAGGCCATCTTCCAACGACATCGGAGAATCCGCCTTGAAATAGGATATCAAGCGACCTAAGATAAACGGCTGAACCATCCTAGAAGCACACAGAAAACCAGAAGTGGAGGAGTGAAGGAGGAAAAACATAACAAAAATGGACACAAAACATCTGAACCATCCTAGAAGCACACAGAAAACCAGAAGTGGAGGAGTGAAGGAGGAAAAACATAACAAAAATGGACACAAAACATAAAAAAAGGTAATTCAAGAAAACACAAACAAAAGAAATTGTAAGGAAAGAAATGATAAATGAAAGAATAAAAGGAATGTTCAATTGTGTTAAGCATACCTAAATGCTTGTCACAACTAAAGTTCCCCAATTATTACACCCAGATAAATTTTATGACAAACACAAGAAATCTCTTGGAGGGTTTCAGCAGTCATTAACACAAGAAATGAAAGAAATTGTGAGGAAAGAAATGGTAAGGTTTTTGAACGCCCCAAAAAACGATTGACATCGTTGCTGAGTAGATTGACGACTTGGCCCACCGTTGTGTCGCCCAACGCGGTTTTGCTTAACCGAAGAGCCTGTGGGGAGGAAAGTAAAATTTCGACGAGTTAGTGGGGAAATATGCCGAAATGGGATAAATTAAGAAGAACATCAGAAACTAATACTCTTCACAGTAATTTATATTTTTCACAGTAACTTATATATACTCTCCAACTGTGAAGAGTAAGTTACTGGTGTTCTTTTCAAGAAAAAATCTTTCCAAAAACACGTTAGAACCTATCAGTATATCGTAGCGTCAAAAATAGCATCGGATACCGCATGTCAAACACTGTCAAAAAGCATGATGAAGAAATATTCAATGGGGATTACCTCATAGGTTAGAGTAACTGCAATGGACCTTTTTTTTTAAACTTGAAAACTATACAAGTACAGAAGTACACCTACAAAGTATGCAGCAAACCATAAAAATAAATCCTAGAAATAATTGAAGAAAAAATTACAAGTAAACCTCACAAAAATCATTTATTTTTATTATTTTTTTTACAAATAAACCTAGAACCTAATACAACACTTTATGAGGGAAAAGTAAGAAAACTTGTAAACATTCTTCTTCTTTTTCTTTGCCTTTTCCCGTGTTCAGACGGGGTCGGCGTTTTTTGTCAGCCTCTCAATCAGCCCCAGGGTCATTGCTTTGGGCTGACATTTGATTTTGGCTACAAAATTTTACGACTTCGAAATTAAGGTTCCCCAGCAAGACTAAGCTGGTCTCCTCCCTGTTTAAGGTTCCCCAGCAAGACTAAGCTGGTATCCTCCCTGTTTAAAGTCCCCCAGCCAGACTAAGCTGGTATCCTCCCTGTTTAAAGTTCCCCAGCCAGACTAAGCTGGTATCCTCCCTGTTTAAAGTTCCCCAGCCAGACTAAGCTGGTCTCCTCCCTGTTTAAAGTCCCCCAGCCAGACTAAGCTGGTCTCCTCCCTGTTTAAAGTCCCCCAGCCAGACTAAGCTGGTCTCTTTTCAGTTATTCAGTTATGCTATTTTACAATTACCGTCATAACTGCGAAAACAGTACCAGGGTACAAGGCAATCCCATATTTACAGGCTGTGGAAATTGAGGAACTTCTTTTCAGTCCTACCTATGTTTACAGTATAAACAGGGTATACCTACATTCTATTCTATCATTATCATTTTATGCGGACGCAAACGAGACAAATGATTAGGTATAAATTAAGTTTTAATAGCACAGACCCTAAAGTTCGAGTAGATAAGCGAAATTCGTGCATCCCAAGCAACCCAAAACAAGCAAACTTTTATATTAGTCATACAATACAGTATGTCTTTCTTCATTAACATAAATCTGATAATTGCTTATACAATGTTCTTTTCGCATTGTAAAGGGCGTATTTTATTTTATTTATTTGTTTACTTTGTTTTTCAAACCCAAAATCCATGTAATATATTTCAAGGACATAGAAAGATAGACGGAATTTTTTTTTTAATCCCCTGAATAACGGGGGAGCTAGATGGATGCTGTCCCTGTTCACACTTTAGTCTCCAGTCAAACCATGTTTACAGTACCCTGTTTGGTTACATTGATTACATAACCCAACAATGAAGAAGAAGAAGAAGAAGAAGAAGAAGAAGAAGAAGAAGAAGAAGAAAAAAAAATCAGGCAATATTGGTTAATTCAGTAGTCACATTTTCAAGAGCAAGGTTATGTTAAAGAATTGTAACTACAGAAGCAAAAAATTCTCTTCTCCATAAAAAAAACCCTCTTCTCTGTCGGAAAAAAAATTACAGATTAGCAACGTATTGATTAGAAGATTAGATAAATTATGTTACAGTGTGTCTAATAAAGTATGCATTTCCAGCCAGACCACTACACCACTGCGGTTGGCTGGATATGTATTTCATTATCAAGGTCAAACGTCAAGCTTTTCCCCCTTTGAACAAAAATGGGTGTGACACAACATCATGTTTAACAATAATTTAACTAAGTGGATTATCCCGAGGGATGGCAGCAAAAGTAGGGCAGTGGTACTCAAAATGTTCACATGACAGTAGTTCATACTCTAACAACATTTTAGGCAAGTTTAATCTGTGGCCCGAACCACGAATGGCCGGGGTCACAAATTGAGTTTTAACTCCGTTCAAGTTAAACTTTTGGATCCAGAAATCTGATTGGTTAATGGTTATTTTCAAAATTTTCCAAAAAATGGAGCAGTTGCAAATGGGTAAAAATTATAAATAAATGGTCGATTCCTATGTAAAAAGTTGGGAAAAGTCCAAATCTGAGGTCAAAACTCCGGAAAAAATAACTGTAAAAGGTCGAAAATTCAATTTTCATTTTCCATTCTAATGAAAGAGTTCAAATATGTGTGACGTCAGACTTTACCCAGTTGTTTTTTTCGTCCGTTAGGTGGTGCCACTATGCAAGCACGCTAGCGGAGGAGCAGAAAGAACTGCGCAGAAACGTATGAGCACAAACACATTAATGCGTTGCCTGCGAGGGAGCTTTTCTCGGGACATTTGATGTGACGTCATCGCCTACGGGAGCGTATGCCGTGACGTCAAAATTCACGATTTACCGGTATTTTTTAAATCGTTTTATCTCGGGATCTAGAAGTCATGGGAGAAAAAGAAAAAATCCGTTGATCCTCATTTTTCCTGCGTCAGCTATGACTTTGAAACATCACCCGAGTAAGCGCAACTGTTCTATTGTGTTGAGACAAGATTTCTCACATCGGAAGCGTGACAAGAAATGCTTAATCCGAGGATTAAAGTTAAACCGAGTTTAAACTCACTTTGCAGAACCGGCCATTAGAGCTTCTTTCTTTTAATTTGCTCTCGAAAATAATAATAATAATACTAGTGCTTTTTTATACAGCTCGCATAGGACCGAAAAGTCCCTTTACTCCAGCAGTAGACTATTACTATTATTGTGGTCAAATTCTTAAATTATTTTTAGAACAAAACTCCATACCTCGGCTGGGATTGAACCCACGCCCTCCTGTTCTTCTAGTTCGCTTTCGAAAACACCGCCACCTGCACGATTTGGGGCATTCTCACTCGGGGACAAACCTTCCGTCAACCTGTCATATCATAATAATAGCTCCAGACTTAACACAAGCTTTATAACCCCGAGTCATATAGTCAGCGTCATACACAGTAAAATGAAATATTGATTAAACAATGTTTACTCTTCTCATCAGGGCGAAATACGGGGGACTTGAGGAGTATTTGAGGACAAAACGACTTGGGACTCGAACCACCAACCTCCAGATTCAAAGTCCGCCGAATAATTGACAGAAAAATATTTATTTTCTTGTGATTATTCTTTGTTTGTTCTTTTCATTATTTCTTTACAAGTTTATTTTTTAAAGCCATTATGGCAGAAGTGTTAAGGTAGAAACACACTACCATCACGTTACGTGAACTCATGGGGAGTCAGAAAGATGTTGTTCAATGTTTTCCCATAATATTGTAGGCAATTTCGTTCAGGACAGCCCACACTACCGTCACGTGACGTGAAATAACGTGATGGTAGTGAGTAGTGAGCTTCAACCTTTAATTTATTCATGTTGTTTCAAGACAACCGTATTGCTCAGAAAGTAATCAGTAAATTTCTTTTCAGCATGTGTCATGTTAATTTCATCAATCTCCATCTCAGCGTTCACAAGTTATGTTATCGCGGATCAAGCAGAAGCAGAGATACAAATCAATCGGACATACAATTTAATACAGAATCATTCAGTTGATTCTTGGAATTCATTTCGGACATTCATATTCATCCCCATGTGAAACACTTCGATGGCGTACGTGTGCAGAACGACACAATAGAGCGAAAGACACCCGAGTAGTCCGAAAATACCGACATAGGCGGATTGCAGTTCGCTCAAGCCGACCGAAGCGTCTTCGCTAGAGTTGGCGGGAACGGGCGAAGTCGGGCCGAATGATGGCGGAAACTCACGAGGTATCGCGTCGGGAATTCTCGGAGATTGTGTGGTCGTCGATGGCGAAAAAGACACTATGATTAGTTTTAAATAGAATGGTTGCAGCAGGCTGGAACCAAAATAGAAAACAAGGGCATGCTGATAGAGAGCCTCCCGGGTGAAAATTCCAGGAGGGAAATGCTCAAGATTATACAAGATATTCATGTGCTGCGTAGAAAACAAGGGCATGCTGATAGAGAGCCTCCCGGGTGAAAATTCCAGGAGGGAAATGCTCAAGATTATACAAGATATTCATGTGAGCAGGCTGGAACCAGAATAGAAAACAAGGGCATGCTGATAGAGAGCCTCCCGGGTGAAAATTCCAGGAGGGAAATATAAAAAAAAAAGTACAAGATATTCATGTGCTGCAGGCTATTGGTCTACCTCTAGCAACACTAGTGGTCGCTAGGAAAA
>NW_007378055.1:155670-162898 GCF_000475195.1 Diaphorina citri | reverse complement strand
ACTAAACAAGATATGTGACAAGATTTTCTTTTCAAGATTTTGATTCGATATTTCTGAGACTTGTGTACCTATGTCATAGACAGTCTAAAGCTGTGTTCACACATAGTCGACGACCGTCGATCGGCAAGGTGAAACTATGGTCGAGGAAGTGTGGACGGTTCAGTCGAAGTCGATTAACGATTAATCGACTATGTGTGGACACAGCTTAAGGTCCTCAACTTGTTTCTATTGCACTAAACTTGTAGATATTGATGAGCGCCCAAGTAAGAAAGTTTGACAGCGTTTAATCTTTAGGAAATCCAAGTTTGCTGAACTAACCAATAAGAGCATTGCCCTGACGTGAATGTAGACATTAAGTAGGGGTTCACAATAGTAGTTAAGATTTATGGTATATTCAACAACTACGCTTTATCAAGAGGGCAGCAACCCTTAGGATCCAGCGTAACGAGGTTAGGGTTGAAGATTGAAGGTTACTTTGAAAAGGTAAACACTCAATTAGTAAGTAATGAACATTTGAAATAATTACTTAGGTAATACCTACTTGGATAATAATTACATTTCGAACAGTTATACTATACCATGGATGATGCTTCAGTCCTAGCAGGATGGTTCGTCAATTGCACATTTCTATGAGAAAGATGTACAAAATTTGCCCCATATTGTAGTTTATACTATCTTTTTAATAGTAAAATTCTTTTACGTTTACGAGATTTGTTTCAGAATTGGGTTTTTCCTATTGATTGATTATTGATCCATTTGATTTCATTTGAATCCTCCGTTTCGGAAACAATCGTCTTTTCACTCGCGACCTAATCGTCCAGTCCGCTCTATCTCTGTTAAATCATGAAAACATTCCAGATCGCTTCTTCAACAAGGATGATACGTCTCGTTAGTTCATTATTTATGTTTAGCTCTGATTCTGATCAGAAGGATGTTGAAGGTTACCCAGAGTAGAGTGTAATTATAATCACTGGAACACCTGAGACTCCTAGAGAGTTGGACAACCTCTCACCTCGGGAAGTCAATGTTCGAACGTCACTGAGTCTTGTGAAGATATAGCTCTGTGAAAATATGTAGATGATCCAAGATATTTGTGAAGATAACTCTGCGTAGATTATAGATCAGCGATTTCCAACTAGAGCCCACGGACCACATGTGGCCCGCCAGACCATTTTTGTGGTCCGCGAAGCTTTTTGGGTGTGCCTCATCGGGCTTCATTTTTACTCTTTTACTATAGGGTGGACTCCCAAAATGTGGAGCATCCACCATACTTCCTCAAGGAAATCCTGGATACGGCCCTGCTCCCCTGTGTATGTGGCCCGTGTGTGTATGTGGCGAAGTACCTGCCTATGTAGCATGTGGCCCGCATACACATGGAAGTTAAAAATCCCTGGTATAGAAGATCAAAGATAGTCTCGTTGTGAAGATAGCGTACAAGATACCTCGAAGTTGTGCATGACTCTATTGAGTTTTGATGTGACCTCAGTGTGAGCCTATTGTTTTCGGGTGAACCTGACTATGTTGATGCAGGCACTGACATTGGTATGAGCATAAGCTTTACGGGTTCTAGCTGATCTGTAGAGTTATCTAAATCTTGCTTGAAAATATCGTTTTAAAATCTTGAAAAGACCCTTAAAAACTTGTATCCTTTTGTGACTACTAGAATACTAGTAGATATGTACAATTGTACATACGCTGAACCCAAAGGAACAGTTTTGAACGTAAAGCAGTATTTTCAAACTTCCATGGTGACGTTTCCCAGAAGGTCGAAGGCACTTGACATCATTCTGTTTTCAAATGCATTGTTTGAAAGTTCCAAGATGAAAGCAGTGACAGTTTCAGGTAGTCCGGCATCTACAGCTGCGCATAGACACATTGTCATAGTCCAACTATTCAAACGACATTGGCAGATAACATTCCACCACACAGGGGTAATTAGACAAATCAATCACAACAGAGACATTATCTCCGCTATTGTCTCGGAGAATTCTTTAAGAGCATCCGTGGTGGTTTCTGCAACATTTGAGACTTCTTGAGCTGCAGACTGGATTTTATAAAAGATGGCCTTAAATGGAAGAAATGGTAATGGCCATGTGACGAGCGAAGATTACATCATAGGACTCCGAGCCAAAGACTTTGCCGATATCCAACGTAAAGCAGGATTTTCAAACTTCCATGGTGACGTTTCCCAGAAGGTCGAAGGCACTTGACAAATGCATTGTTTGAAAGTTCCAAGATGAAAGCAGTGACATTTTCAGGTAGTCCGGCATCTACAGCTGCGCATAGACACATTGTCATAGTCCGACTATTCAAACGACATTGGCAGATAAACGTCCACCGCACCGGGGTAATTAGACAAATCAATCACAACCGAGACATTATCTCCGCTATTGTCTCGGAGAATTCTTCAAGAGCATCCGTGGTGGTTTCTGCAACATTTGAGACTTCTTGAGCTGCAGACTGGATTTTATAAAGGATGGCCTTAAATGGAAGAAATGGTAATGGCCATGTGACGAGCGAAGATTACATCATAGGACTCCGAGCCAAAGACTTTGCCGATATCAGACGTTATGTTAATTCCGCGTAAACACCGTTTGTCTTTGTGAGGTCGGATTGCTAGCCAAGTTTCAGCCGTAAATCCAATGGATCTGAAATTCTCAACGAAATGCTTAAAATTGCTTCAGGGATCACTGCATCCTGTTTCGGTGACTTTTTTACTTTTTTTTTCACTTTGTCAAAGTTACAACCATTATTAGATTGTACAAACCTTGCATTTTCAAAGGTTTCGTTTATATGAAACTTTCTAAATGAACTAGATTGCTAGATTATCGGAAGATAAAAACGTTAAAACTTTCCCAGATTTAATTTGAAAAGTGGAGGTGCTCTTATGACCTCATTAGATTTTGGGAGATCTACATCCCAATCCCTAAATTTTAAATTTTAAAAACTTCTAGATTACAGCTTATGGCTCTTCCAAATATGTATAGTTCTCAATGGATTCACTGAACTTCAACAATGAAGGGATGATAAGTTTATCTTCTTCACTTACTATAGCGAAGTAGATAAAGTTACCATACCTAATCCCTTTAAAAACTTCTAGATTACAGCTTATGGCTCTTCCAAATATGTATAGTTCTCAATTGATTCACTGAACTTCAACAATGAAGGGATGATAAGTTTATCTTCTTCACTTACTATAGCGAAGTAGATAAAGTTACCATACCTAATCCCTATACTGCTAATATTCACAAAGTTACCAAGTCTTCGAAATGTCACATCATTTTGTTACGTTTCAGACTCACTAAGTATTCTCACAACTTGTCTACATTTTCTCCATCACACGAATGTTTATTTTGTCGGTCGGTCTCAAAAACTCAAACATTTGCGGTAAATAGTTCACGGTTACTGGCGAGAATCTCGTCTAGTGTTTCTTCAATTCAGATCATCTCTGCCACAATGTCACGTACCTGATCACTCTCTGACGGCACGGCCGATCCCAATGAGAACCGTATAGTAAAGTTGTAACCTCATTCGCCATACGCAATGTGTGGTTCGGTTTGGCTGGGCGGTATGTCAACTAGTTTGATTAGATATGACATGTAGGTAGGTATGTGGTTTCTACTTATATTCTACTTTTCTTGTCAGCTGGTGTGTTCTACTGAAGGTTTTTGGATTCTAAATTTCTCGTCTCCTGAGTTCTGGTGTACTCAACAGAAAGTTTTTGGGAAAAGGACATTGTTGACTTCTACTTATGTACACACTATTTTAAGTAACCATATGAGACTTCAAAGTACTGGTAATATATAAAAGGTTAATTTATTTAGACAACATCATTATAATTTCCTTATTTCTACTCCTGCTGTGATACCAGTCAACCTGTTTCCATGTATCTTGGACTGACGATGAAACTCTGGTTTCAAGCTAAAATTATGTGATAATCACTTGAAACGATTAAAAATAACCAAGAAAAAAGGTTTTTACGTCATGCTGAATAAAAATCGGACCGAAAACATTACTTACCTCTACAATACTGTGGGGGATATGAAGTAAATGACATACCTAATTATGATTGTATCTCCATGCAGGAAAAGTAGTATACTACGAGTAGGTAAAAAGAAAGTAAAAATAGATTACTTACAGATTTTATCAGCTGAACTGTGGGGGAATACAAAGTACATATGTACATATCTACATGAGGAAAAGTATTCTCTGGGGTACCTATTCTCTGTAAAAACAGATTACAGATTCATCAGCTAGCTCAGGAGCAGGCAGAGGCTGTAGTTTCGACAGTTGCAGGCACAACACATAATCCGAGATGAGATCGAGAGAAGAGAGGCTGTAGTTTCGGCAGTTGCAGGCTCAGCACAGCACAATACAAGATGAGATCCGAGAGAGTGGGATGAGGACGACCTTGGGTACCCACCTCTAAACCAGTCCTTCGGTCCTCCTGGTACTCTCGGTACTCAGTTCCAGTGTTCGAGCGTTCAGCTGTGGTATCGCGAGAATAATGTGACGCACCGCGATGTTACCTGTGGATGCCTTGGGCTTTGCGCCGGGTGCGAATGCCCTGGCAAAGTAATGCGTTTATCAAGTTTTTTGTGGAAATTTTTGAGTTTAAGATTTGCCTCTAATTTTCCTTTGATTACGAAAGAAAAGTTCGTAAATATTTACCTCTAAATTCATAAATATTATTTGTATAAATTTTAAATATTTTGTTTACTTTTTTTTATTTTTCAAACAAATCAAGTTGATATAAATTAATTGTTTATTTTTTTCATTTTAAATATGATTCGAATTTTTGTTTAACATGTGAAAAGTGGATAAATAATTAATTAAAACAAATTATCATTAGTGTTTAAATGTTTAGAAGTGAGATAAAGTGATTCATCTAAAATGAAACCAATTATTTTCGAAAGTCTTTTTCGGTTGATGGGAGGGAAACGGTCGAAAGACAGAAATGAGCCGTCCTTTAAACGGAGTGATTCGTTCAAGCGGATTTCGATACGAAAGAATTTAATTTTCCTTTGATTACGAAAGAAAAGTTCGTAAATATTTACCTATAAATTCATAAATATTATTTGGATAAATTTTAAATATTTTGTTTACTTTTTTATTTTTCAAACCAATCAAGTAATTGATATAAATTAATTGTTTTTTCATTTTAAATATGATTCGAATTTTTGTTTAACATGTGAAAAGTGGATAAATAATTAATTAAAATAAATTATCATTAGTGTTTTTATGTTTAGAAGTGAGATAAAGTGATTCATCTAAAATGAAACCAATTATTTTCGAAAGTCTTTTTCGGTTGATGGGAGGGAAACGGTCGAAAGACAGAAATGAGCCGTCCTTTAAACGGAGTGATTCGTTCAAGCGGATTTCGATACGAAAGAATTATCTGGAGCGTGGGAACAAAGGTCGAAATCCTCTCAGTCCGAAACGCAAAGCTGTGCCCCAAGCTCCTCCACCTGTGATCGAAGAAGAAATTGTTGTCTCTAAACCAAAAGACACCACACATAGGTCTAACAACAGTTATAATCATAGTACAAATAAATCCAATACGTCGGATTCTATCAAAAGTGATCCACCAGTAATAGATTATGAACAATGGATCAAAAGTATCAATGAAGATTGTAAGGAGAAAGAAAAACAGTTAAAAGCGGAAGCAGCTCAAAAGTTTAGGAAAAAGTCCGTCGAGGATTTAACCAGGACTGATTCCGCCATTAGTATTAGTTTAGGAAGAATATGGATGGATGCGCCTCTTGCACCACGAAGTCTGGAACTTCCCAGGCCGTCCTCCTCCTCAGTAGAACTTAATCCTAATGGGAGAAGAGTTCACCATTCCTTAGAAAGTGCTTTAAAAGAAAGATGCCATAATATTAAACCAGTAGAACGTGTTGTAAATAAAGAATTGTCGTGTAGTAAAGATTCGGGCTTTTCGTTATCAATATCGATACCGCGATTATCCGAAGTGAAACCCGTAGGAATATTTCGTAAGAATGTGTATATGCGCGACCGGGAAAATAGGCGATTTCTGTGTAGTGCCAATAAGAAAAGATATAGTAGTGATTTATACCAAGTGGTCGTGGGAAGAACGCCTCGCTCTTTGAAAAGTTTAAAACTTGATCCTATGATATTTGTGCCTCCGGAAAAACGGAAAACAATCTTTACCAATACGAACACGGTCAAGCGAAGACTAGCGGTTCAGGAAATACGAGACTATAGCTGTCCCAAGGATTTCCAACTCATTCCTGACGACAACCAAGTGGATATTAAACCTAAAGATGATGATGATGAACTATCGGATGGGAGGATCTGTATGGAATTATATCCGAGCTATCAGTTCTTTCAATCCAGTGATGACGATGGATTATGTAAGGCGGGAAAGCAGTGAAAAAGGAAAAAAGTACAAAGGAGGATTGAAGTCCTTGCAAACCCAACATCCACCGAGCCCGTCAACTTTAATTAGAGATTGAGTTGTTGAGACAGGTGAGTGTTGATTTACCTCCTACTTGTAACAATCTATTAGGTTGCACGTAGGTGGTAGTGGGGTCTCCGAGGTGACGCTCTCTCGCTTTCCCCTCCCCAGCTAAATTCAAATCTTTAATGTAGTTGTAGTCAAGTTTTCTACCATTGTTGTTTACAAACGTAGAGGTTCTGTCCGTAAGTGTCGATAGTAGTTCTCCGTTCAAGTGTGTGTAGAAGTTCGCAGTACTTGCAATCTTTCGCAGTAGTCAATCTGGGTCTGAACTTTTTCTTGAAAAAGAAGGAAAAGAAAAAGGTGATTATATAAGAACTTTATTTACAGTTCCGGAATGGAAAAAAAATCCCATTTTTTTCGATCGTAAACGGGTGCAGCTGGATATACGTTCCATTTTCGTGTCTTTAGTCGGTTGGACACTCACTCGCTTTATCTTACGAGGTAGATTCCAAGGAATTTTGGTCAACGCGCTTCAAAAAACTTGCTATTCCACGTTGAACTACCTTATTTCAAATCGACATCACATCTTATCGATGTACAAAATTGGATTTGTGGACTTCAACTTGAACCTCGTCGGTGGATTCCTCTTATTGGATGTTGTTGGAATCGGAGGAGCACTGTTTTGTACTTCATCTCAGAGAGGGCTGCGAACTTCCAGGCTTAATTGAAAACACGGAGACGGAAGCTGTTCTCCTCCCATCCAATCTAACATCGATGTTGTATAGTTTTTTGTAAGGCGCAATTCAG